>NW_006293951.1:1635218-1638745 GCF_000327345.1 Myotis davidii
AAGCCTCTGCGGCAGCATGGGTGGGCAAGGGCTCAGGGAATCAATGGGCGGAGCAAGCAGCTATGGCGGAGCCTCAGCCCTGCCCTAAGGAGACGCGTCTCAGTGTCCCGGTAACGGCTGCAAGCACCTCTGAGGGAAAGCAGCCCTCAAGATCGCTCCTGCCAGACAGTCCAGTTTCTCCCCGCATCAGTCCTGGGTCCCCAGAGACTTCCCGGAACCGGAGTTCAGAGCCGTCGGGAGGTTGTGACTCCCTCCGGACACAAATTTTTGTGCACTGGGCCTCTAGTACTATTATAATTCTCTAATTCCAAACACCAACTCCCTGCATCTGTCGCTCATGCTTCCTACTGTGCTTATGCTCCTCCTGCCAGGATTCACTCCCCACCCTAAAGCCCTATCAGTGCATCAAGATTCAGCTTAGGTACCATCTTCTCTCTGGAGCCTTACCCAGTGCCACCACACCCCTCTCCCAGGGCTGCAGTAGGTCTCCGCTCCTCCTCTGTATCTGAAGAGTGTCTTACACCTATCCCCCGCTCATAACTTACACGAATGAAATAATCTCCATAAGTTAAAATTAACTGTTGTAATTAATATTTATTGAGTCCTTAACATTACATCAGGCACTATTCTAAGCATCTTCCACTATTAATCTCCTTTACTCTTCATAACAGTCATATTAGGTAGATTGTGTATTATTCCCATTTAACAGATTAAGACTTGGAGTCACTGAGGGGTAACCTGCCTCAATTAACATAATTAGTAAGTGGACAGAATTCAAACCCAGGCATTTTACCTCCAGGGCCTACATTAAGTCACATAAAAATTCCTCAGGTAGCCCTGACCGGTTTGGCTCAATGGATAGAGCGTCAGCCTGCGGACTGAAGGGTCCCAGGTTCGATTCCGGACAAGGGCATGTACCTTGGTTTCAGGCACTTCTCCAGTAGGGGGTGTGCAGGAGGCAGCTGATTGATGTTTCTCTCTCATCGATGTTTCTAACTCTCTGTCCCTCTCACTTCCTCTCTGTAAAAAAATCAATAAAATATATATTTTTTAAAATTCCTCAGGTAAAGTCTGTTTCTCCTAATGAAAATACAGCTTTCTTAAGAAAATTATCACCTCATTTACCTCTGCAGTTTCAATGTTAAGCACATGGAGTAAGTTCAGTAAATAGTAACTGAAATGGTTTGATTGGTGAAAAAAAAATATTTACTTTAGATTTTATAAGTAAACTAGAGTCCCGTTGCATGAAAATTCATGCACTCCGGGGGGGGGGGTCAGCCCAGCCTGCCCCTTCTCACAGTTGGGAGCCTTTAGGGGCAGGAGGCGACCCAGTGATCAGGGGAAGGCAACGCCCCATCACACCTGTGCTGCTGCCACTGCCGGCAGCACAAGCCTTGGCCAGCCCTGGTTACCTGTGCCTCGGGCTCTCTGGCAGCCCGGGAGACCTCAAGGGATGTCCAGCTGACAGCTTAGGCCTAAGCCACAGCGGAACATCCTTAGAGCTGCTGCGAAGGCAAGAGAGGCTCCCGCCACCGCCACTACGCTTGCAGCCCCCAGCCTGACTTGTGGCTGAGTGGTGCTCCCCTTGTGGGAGGGCAGGTACCACCAGGGGGCAGCTCCTGCGTTGAGTGCCTGCCCCTGGTAGTCAGTGCGCATCATAGCGACGGGTCATTCCGGTCGTTCTGTTAGAGTCAGTTTCCATATTACCCCTTCTATATAGGATAAGTTATTAAAATATTTAAATATAAACTTCTTCTAAAATGGAGGTTGGGGAGGTCTTACTTTATCTTGACAAAATATACACAAATACTAAGTGCTGAAGCCATTTTCCACCAAATCTCATAAAACCAATTCATCATAATGGTGGAGCTGAGGGCATGTAAACTGAGAGTAAAACATTTTGAAAACATACCTTGTGTCTGGGTTGTACCTTGCGGAAAAGCAGAAACAGTAAGTAGAAGTTGCCAACGCTGAAGAGCAGATTCACAAATCTGAGCATTCCAATGGAGCAGACGACATGTTCCGACCAGCCGAAGATCCAGCGGGCCGGCTTGACCACCCCGACCGACAGCAGGTAGAGGCCAGGCAACGTGGTAATCATGGGGTCCCACTGCAAAAGGAAAGGCCCCAATGAAGCTTCTAGAAGCGAGAGGACGGCCACAAAGATGTCAGGCTCGAAAGCAACTTTACCAAGAAGCTGGCATGTTTAGAAGTTATTCCGTGACACAATTACGGAGTCCTCAGCAGAGCAGATGTGCTGCTTACACGCTGCCCCTGCCCCGGCTTTGTGACTGTGAAGCTGTCACCAACCAGAGGACAACAACTTCAAATCAGGGTCTGCTCTTCAGAAAGACCCGCTTACGCTCCCAAAGCCCGCATGGTGGTGATTACCTCGCAAATGCTCCAGTGTTTAAAAGTGTGGAAACACCAGCTGGAACTCTGACGAGCTTGGTGGGAAAGAAGTATTTATTATTTAATATATATCTATTGATATCAGAAAGGAAGAGAGACAGAAACATCAATGAGAGAGAATCACTGATTGGCTGCCTCCTGCACGCCCCACCCTGGGGACTGAGCCCGCAACCTGGGCATGTGCCCTTGACCGGAATCGAACCTGGGGCCCTTCGGTCTGCAGAATGAGGCTCTATCCACTGAGCCACACCAGCCAGGGCCAGAAGTCTTTCAAGAGACTGAACCGCGGGCTCCATAACGAAAGCTAACGTGCATTGCGCTACACCTTCCGTAGCGGACCCTGCAACACGCCACAGTCCTGTCGTTGTCAGATAAGTAACCTGACACTCGGACATTCACAAGGCCACACAACTGGCACATAAACTCCAATTTAAAGCCAGGCCTTTCTCTAACCAGACTTCGTGTTTCTAACCATCGCCCTACACGGTCTCAGCAGACGCGGGCCAATGACACGCCCACAGCGCGTCCTCCCTGAGCAGCTGCCCTGGGTTCTGCGCCTGTGAGCCAAACACATAGAAACCCACCGTCCTGGGCCCATGGCCATCAACAAGGGGCAAGTTCCTGCCACATCGGGGAAGGTGCGGGCGCAAGGAAGCGGTTCCGGGGCCTGCAGCGCTTTATTCCTGTATCTCTATTATGTGTTTACAGTCAATTACGCACCCAAACAGGATGCCACTCCGCTGGCTGCCACTAACTCGACCCAGTAAACAACAGAGCCTCCACCCGGACACCGAGGATGAAACTAAGGCAAGGCGGCTGGCGATCCCCGCTCCCCACCCGTCCCCGTCCCGCCCCCAAACCTCGGCGAGGCGCTGGCCGGCGCGCGAGAAAGTGAAGTTTCCTGCCCTTCCCGGGGAGCCGCCCTGGGACCAGGGGGGGACGCGGAGGTAACGGGGCTCCGCGTCGGCTCCTGTCATGACCCTGCTTCCCAGGAGGCAGATCTGCGGCTCGGGCATCACTTAGCGAACAGGTCACAGCTTTCAGAGGCAGGAACACGGATTACCCAGTTCCCTTCCCGTTTGAGGCTGGGAGGCCGGGGCGGGGGGGACGGATCG
>NW_006293951.1:1638881-1640345 GCF_000327345.1 Myotis davidii
CTCCTGCGGCGCCGTCCCCGCCCCCATGGCCGCCGCCCCAGGACGCAGCCCTGCGAAAGCTGGGCCGGCTTCCCGCGCCGGGAGAGTCGGGCTGGAAACTCGGGATCGAAATGAGCGCGCAAGGCGGGACTGGCCGGAGGGGACTGAACTTAGCCGGAAGGCAAAGGATGCTGGGAGGGAGCGGACGCTGAGCTTCCGGAAAACATCCGGTCATTGTTTCCGGAGTGAAGAATTTAAGTAACGGACCCGGGCTGTCGGCCTGTCAATCACGTCGATCGGGGCTCGCTGAGTGGTCAGAGTCGCCAGGAGGGGTGGGTCCGGGGCGTCAGGCTTTGAAAGGCAAGAAGCTGCTTTCCCTAAGAGTCAGTCCGGCTTGTTTTTCCTGGTCGTTCCCATTTCTCACCAGGAGGGGGCGTCAATTCCCCACGTTTGCAATCCCAAGGGCTAAAAATTTGCTCATTCCCTTTCACCCCTCTTCCCAGTTTTTTCTGTATTCTCTTAAATAATCTGAATGATTAAAACTTGCAATTCCTGCCCAACCGGTTTGGCTCAATGGATAGAGCGTCAGCCTGCGGACTCAAGGGTCCTGGGTTCGATTCTGGTCAGGGGCATGTACCTTGGTTGCGGGCGCTTCCCAGTGGGGAGTGTGCGGGAGGCGGCTGATCGATGTTTCTCTCTCATCGATGTTTCTGGCTCTCTATCCCTTCTCCCTTCCTCTCTGTGAAAAGTCAATAAAATATATTTTTTAAAAAAAAACAAACTTGCAATTCCAAGGCACTTTATTTCATCAACTCTGGAGAAAGGGAGGGGAACGTAGGTTGTGGAAGCCAATCTGAGGGTCTGGAGTGACCATTCACTGCTGAATGAACTTCAGAAATTAGAGGATTGTTTCAGTTAAAAGAGAAATCTTTCAAAAGGTCCATACCTTCAAAGGGGATGAGTTAAATCTGCATTCACAGTACACTCTGGCAGCCAGGTTACAGTACTCTATGGGAGGTGGGAAAAGCAATTATTTTCGAATTTAGGGTGTTTTAGATAAGGAAGGCTTTGTGTGTGTGTGTGTGTGTGTGTGTGTGTGTGTGTGTGTGTGTGAATGATTGTTCCTGTTAATCTCTATTGAAGCATTCTATTTTCCCTACTATGTAATAAGTGTAAGCATCCTCATGGGTAGCACTATGTATGACTTGCATTTGTAGTCCCCACAATGGCTTTCACATATTATGCACTTTGATTTATAGACTTTTACCGGCTATGTAGACTTCACATATTTCTTGTATTGGAGCTTGGGAGCAGGAAGTACTTGAAGAATGCTGAAGATAAATTATGTCTTGGAATTTTGCCTTGACCATAGTTAGCAAGGTTTTGTAGAAAAATGATCTCTTGGGCCACCTCAGTCAGATCGTGTTTGTCTAGAATACTTCACAAAGGAGTCGGGATTGTTTAGAGTTGCAAACCTTAGCTCTT
>NW_006293951.1:1640396-1664902 GCF_000327345.1 Myotis davidii
AAGTTTGTCAAGTTAAACGGACTGACCCTCTATCCGTATCTGCTACTTTCTCGTTAATCAGAGGGGTAAGAGGTGAATTGCGGGTGGGATGGGAATTGACTGAAACCATTGGAATAAAATCATGTCAGGATCCTACTCTGGTGTAATGCTTAGCTTTGTTTTCCCTATTAGCTCCCATTTTATTGTTGAGTACATGCTGTCCTGATCTGTTTGACATTATGTCCAGATGAGCCAGTGTTCAACTGGGATCTCTAGGAAAAAGACAGGTCAACAACAGAAAGGTGTACACATTTACTTAACATAAGTTTTATGAGACACAGAAGACTTCGTAGGGAATAAAGTACCCAAGAAATCGTTAAACCTGAGCATTTCCACGCTAGTTTGATGAACGTTGGAAAGTTGTGGAAGAATATGATAGGACAAAGGGTATGAGGCAAGTGTTGTAAACTGGAGGAAACTTAGCAAGGCCTGTTTATTCATATTCCTCTGTCTCTCCTTGACTTTGGAAATAAGGATGGGCACCTCCTATGTGAGGATTTTGTGGCCTATTTCCGGGGAGGATCAGAAAATCCTTCCTGCACGTGCCATTTCCCAAATTCCTGCAGTTTGAAGTATTTGATATGCCAATCAAATAGCATGTCCTGAACATCCCCCTCTCCCAGCCCATCAGTCAATGCCCTGAAGGTTACTGGCCTTCTCTAGAAACACTGTGCATTTTCTAAAAGGTAGTAGGACGAGGCCAGACATGTCTGCTACACATTTCTCTCAGTAATTGCCACCAAGAGCCTACTTTAACATCTGTCCTCTACATATCACCACCCATTTAAGGTCATTAGAAAGTTTTGAGGAAATATGGTGGGGTTTTGGTCTGTCTGAGCTCTTCATTAATAATCTACTTGATTTCACTTCTCAGAGGAAGCTGAAGTTACAGTGTTTTACCTGAATCACATAGGAAATTAGTGGCAGTGCTATGGGCAAAAATTAGAATGTGAGACCACGAGTAATAAAATAAGCCCACTAGCACTGGCCAGGTGCTCAGTTGGTTGGAGCAATGTCCTGTACACCAAAAGGTTGTGGGTTCAATTTCTGATCAGGGCACATACCTGGGGTGTGGGTTCAATCCCCCATCAGGGCACATACATTGCCCTTGCTTTTCTGGCCACTCATGCTGCTTTTCCCCTCTCTACAATCTTTTCTTTGAACTTTTTCATCTTTTTTTTCTTCTTCTTTAATTCCAGGCTTTACACGACTGAAAACACAAAGCTCATCACCAAGCAACATAGATTTTCCTTCCTCCTTAGCAGGTGGAGAGGAGTAATTTAAATATTTACAAGATTAATATTTTTCTGTCCTATGTATTCATATTCAGACACATCTAGTTTTTCTTTTAAATAATATCTATGTGAAAGGAACTGTGCTTTGGGGGGGAAAATGAGTAGCTGGAGCAATGGTCCTACAATTATTGCCGACAGTTAAATGAGAACAATTCTGGGGAAAAGAACATTCACTAAGACCTTTGCCCTTACACTATGTAAAATTTAAGAGAATCAGAAATTGATTGTTAAATGAGTTGGGCTATTATACTGAGAAAATTGCAAGACCCTTAAATCAACCAAAGTAAAAATTTAGAAAGGAAGTTAGTGACAATTTTGTTTTGTTTTTGCTGTTGTTATTTTGCTAATCTTCACCTGAGGATATTTCCTTTTCCATTGATTGTTTTAGAGAAAGTGCAAGGGTGTGAGGGCTGGGGGGAGGAAGGGAGAGGGAGAGACTCGTCAATGGGAGAGAGACACGTGGATTGGTTGCCTCCCGCACTAGCCCTGACAGAGGCCTCAGGCTCCTGCCCTTGGCCAGAATCAAACCTGCAACCTTTCACTGCACGGGCTGATGCTCTAACCACTGAGAACACAGGTCTGAGCTATAATATTAAGTTTTTACTAATTCAAAAATTTCAGAGTTTGGACTGAGATTTATGATTACTTAGTAATTGTTATTACTAAAGAGATGGTCATCCAACTTAGTGTGAAATTGGAGAAGATTTCAGTTTGCTCATTCCCTTCGGGCTTTTAGGCAGAGCCAGGGAAGGCCATGAGGACACCCTTGTGCTGATCCCGTGGTGCTCTGCACCCGTTGAAAGTTTGGCATGCATTGAAAATATTATTCTCATTATTTCTATGGTATTAGTTTAGTGAGAACAGAGATAGTCTGAATTTTCCTTGTTCTTGTTCTGTTTTGTATTGCTTTTCTAAAAAAAAACAAAAAAACAAGAGAGACTACAAATATAATATTAAATGACGTGCTATTATTTAATATAATCATATGAAACACTACATTGTTTATTACTGTCTCAAAACTTTATCTTCTGTAACGGCCAAGTTCAGATGACTGATGTTGTATCTTTGCAAAAATATCTGAGATAGGTCTGGGTTAAGGAAAGTGTTTTTTCAAAAACCTATTTCCAGAGGGTGCTGACAACTTCAGCAGGGTCAGGACCAGTGTGTTCCCTTTCCTAAATCGATTTCAGAAACAGTTTAGCCCCGTTTACTAATCAGCACTCAAATATCTGCTCCACTCAGGATGGCTGTGTTTGAGGTTTTAAAAGTTCATTACTTTCAATACTTACAATAATTCATTATTTTTTTTATATTGAAGATGTCTGCTCATAATCATGTCACCATGCAAGAAGTGTTGGGGCAAGTGGGAGACAGGAGAGAGCCTGACCGAGTCGCAGGGTTGCAGAGGGTGACTGGCTGCTACTGGGAGACAACCAAACAAAACACTGCACACTTCCCTGGCCCCTCCAATCAAGTGATGGGAAAGCCTTAGTCATCTGGGAAAGGTGAGGCGTTCTTACCGCAGGACCCCGAACAAGGTCCACTGATGCTGGGGGGTGAGAGGGAGATAAAGTCAAATCCTTCTGCCCCTGATGGAGGGACAAGAAAGCTTTTGGGCCCGGTATCTTGCGCCAACTCACAGTAGAGGCCTGCTGCCCCTAAGGGAGACGCAGAAACTCCCCCTCTCGCTAGAGCTGCCACAAACTGCAAGGCCGAGTGTGACTACCTCACAGGCAGGAACAGGAACAATGTGAAAGCCCACCTCTAAGGCCCAGACATGCAGGGCCTCCGTAACCCAGAAGATGGACCAGGGGCACTGAGCCTCCCTTCCCACCTCTCATCATGAGCCTGGAACTGAACGGCAAGCTGTCTATTGCTGTGATGTGGCAAAAGCAGAGAGAGGAAGCCGCTGCGGTGCAGGCTTATGAGGGCTGCTGGAGGTGGAACAGGTACACTGAGAGAAAACGTTTGGCATGAAGGCCCATCCTTAAGCCCAAAGTAAAAGCAAACCTCTACTAGAAATTGAAGTCCATGGTGCACCTGGGTGTACATGCATGTATATATGTGTGTGTCTGTGTGTATCTTGCTTATATAACCTAAGCACAGATTGCTATACAGTATATATCTAGGGTAGTAATTGCTTTCTCATAAATTTATGCATTTTCTAGTTTAAATTGAAAAGAGGTTTTCTGAAGTGGTTGTACCAATTAACACTTCTTCAAGCAGTGAATGGATATATTACTTATTTTGTATTTTTGTCAACACTTGGTATTGTCAGTTTTTTATTTTACCCATTCTGCTGCCTATGTAATGGTATCTCATTGTAGCTTTAATTTGCATATCCCTGATGACTAATGGAGGTGAGCATGTTTTCTTGCATTTTTTCATGATTTGAATATTCTCATTTCTAAAGCTCTTATTTAAGTCAATTTCCATTTTTCCATAAAGTTGTCTTTTACTTTTTGATTTATAGAAGTTCTTATTATATTCCTGATACGAGCCCTTTGTTGCTTTGAAAATGTCTTTCCCACTCTCTGCGATTTTTAAAAAATATGTGACCATTACTAAATTTATGTATTCTGATTTATCAGTCTTTCTCTTTATAGTAAATTTTGTTTATGAAATCCCTCATACTGAGGCCAGGAAGATACTCTTCTATAGTATTTTACAGAATCTCATTTGTTTCCCTTCAAATTTAGATCTGCAATCCACCAATAATGGATGGTAGTGCATCATGTGAGATATAGACCTAGTTAATTGTTTTCCACAAATGTAAGCAACATTTGTTGTTGTTGTTAATTCTTACCCAAAGGATATTTTTCCATTGAATTTTTAGAGAGAGTGGGAGGGAGGAGGAGAGACAGAGAGAGAGAAACATCTATGTGAGAGAGACACATCAACTGGCTGCCTCCCATATGTGCCCTGACTAAGGCCAGGGATCCAACCTGCAACCGAGGTACATGCCCTTGACCAGAATAGAGCCCAGGTCCCTTCAGTCCATGGGCTGATGTTCTATCCACTGAGAAAAACCAGCCAGGGCTAAGCGACATCTTATTGCCACTGCTCTGCAGTGCTACTAATGTCAGACGAAGAAATCTAGAGTCCATATTTGCATGTGTCTGTTTCTAAACCTTCTATTCTATTCCATTGCTGTGTTTGTCATTGTTACAAGTCACACTGTTTTACTGTAGAGCATGTCTCTCTATTATGTTCTTCCTCTTTGAGAGTATCTTAGATATTCTTAGATATTGCATATTCATTTATATTTTACTAGAGGCCCCATGCACGGAATCATGCAAGAGTAGGCCTTCCTTTCTCCGGCTGCCTGCCCCGGCTTCCCTCTGACACCCGGGACCCAGGCTTCCTTCACAGCCCCGGCTTCGTCCGGAAGGTCATCCAGAAGGACATCCGCAAGGACGGCTGATCTAATTAGCATATTATGCTTTTATTATTATAGATTAACTTCCACACACAAAAAAATTGCTATTTTAAGTCATATTGAATTGAATATGTGTAATTATTTGGGGAGAGAATTGAAATCTGTACCATAAATATTATTTCAGTTACCCTTTTTGTTTCTGACATTGGTAAATTGTCATTTCTCTTTTCCAGTGCATCAGTCAGGGTCTTGTACTTAAATGATTCCTTAAATTTAAACAAAAAGTTTAAAGACCTCTACTTGGAGGATGTGAGAATAATGTTCTTTACCATGTGTAATTTCAGAAACTGTATTACCTTGTGATGTAGGCAAATTTAACCCCCAAAACAAGAACAAAACCTTTGTACTATATCCAGAGATGTATAAGGTGACTTTATTTTTAACCTCGTAATTTAAGAAATGTAATATAATAAATATCTAAGCATAGTGCTTCCATCTGGCTAACATCATTTAATATAATGTTCAACACTCGATTTCAAATTTGCCCATATTTTTGTCGTTTTTGAGTAAAATTTTGCTCTGCGAGTAAAGATTACCCATCCAGCTAGCCTACACTAATTTGGCTTTTTGGTAAGTGGCAGAATTATCTTCTCTCGTGAACATGAGTGCTCTGCAATTACAGGGACAGGCTGGCAAGACGTCCAGTTCTCCACTTTTGCAGACTCATTATCACATGGTTCTTTGCAGTGTAAGTAAAGCCTGAGCTAATTCCTCAGAAAATGGACATTTATTAGCTCTAATAAGGCAGAAGCAGCCATAAAATCTGTTTTCAGGTTGGAGGAGTTCCTCTTCTCTGCTGTTTGTTGTGTATCCTGGCCAGGACTTTCATGCATGTCTCCTTTCCAAGCGATGTGGTGACATTCTTATAGTATAATTGGCAAACCTTGAAATCAGCTCTTGAGGTAGGTTTCTTTCCCTGTCTTTCTTTCAAGTGGAGAAAAACTATATTATTATTTCTAGACCCCTACTATAGTGGATCTGGTTATACTGTTAACTATACACTTAACTTACAAAGCAATAATATTAGCAATCAAAATAAATATTTCATAAAAATTAATACAACGTAGAATGTCTATACAAATACAGGACCTTTTAAAAAATTAATTAGCTTGATTGAGATATAATTTATGCATAATGAAATTCACTCTTTTTAACAGTACAGTTCTATGCATAATTCTTCATGAGCATAGTACAAATTCCCCATATAGTCTTTTCATGTGCTAATTAGCCAAACTGAAATGGTTGAATCAACGACAATTAATATGCTAAATATTTGATCAAATATTTTGATTTAATTAACCTACTCAAAAATATACAGAATGGGGCAAAAGTAGGTAGGCAGTTGTGAGTATGCAAAATTATTTATTAATTATTGAATTATTTTCCTTATGGACAACTGTAAACATACTTTTGCCCCACCTTGCATTATTTATCAATCTGATATAAAATATAACAGATTTACTAAAATATCACATGCTTTCCTTAGTGTAGAATGCTCAATTACCACTAAGGCGGTAGCACCAATTGCTTGCACAACTTTATTTCTTAAAAATTTATTTTATTTTAATTTATTATTTATTGAATTTATTGGAATGGCATTGGTTAATAAAATTATATAGGTTTCAGGCATACAATTCTATAATACATCTGTATTGTACTGTGTGTTCACCACCCATGTCACTCATTCTCCACAGGGAGCAGCCCTAAGCCACAGTCTGCCCCCCCTCTGCGGGAAGCGACCAGGCTGATCAGGAGAAAGCACCACCCCCAACACCCCACTGCTGCTGCCACTGCCAGCCACAGCAGCTGCGAGGCCTGAGCCCCGGGCCTTGCAGTCACCAGGGCTGATGACTGCCTGAGCCCACAGCTGCCATGACTCAAGGCCTAGCAGCCGCCAGGGCTCAAGGCCTGAGCCCACGACTGCCTGAGCCCATGGCTGCCTGAGCCCCAGGCATCACAGCCACTGTGGCTTTGTCTGGATGGACGTCTGCCCTAATTAGCATATCACCCTTTTATTAGTGTAGATACTATTCTCTTAATCCCTTCAAATTTTTCACCAAGCCCCCCAAACTTTCCTCCCCTCTAACACCTGAACATAAACAAAGTAAAAACACAAATACAGACAACAGCTTGCACAGCTTCATAACTGGCTTACATTCAATTCCACTGACGTAGGCAGGAAGCTCTGGGAATATGAGAACTTCTGAGGAGTGATATTAGTTTTCAAACTTGTTATTCATAACTAGAGGCCCAATGCACAAAATTTGTGCAAGGGGCTTGGTCCTCACAGCCCTGGCTGGCCCTCACAGTCCCTCTCAGCCTCAGCTGGCCCTCACAGGCCTGGCTTTGTACAGAAGGTCATCTGGAAGGACGTCTGGAAGGTCGTTCAGCTCTTTGGTCTAATCAGCATATCAGCTCTTTATTATATAGGATTTCACTGTTAATTGTCTTTTCTTTCACATGTATTTTACAAGTATAAGGCCAAAGTTGGCAGACATTTTCTGGAAATATCCAGAGAGTAAATGTTTTCAGCATTGTGGGCCATATGCTCTTCATTGCAACTACTGAGCTCTGTTGTTGTAGTGTGAAAGCATTTATAGGCAATACACAGAGAAAGAAATATGGCTACATTCCAATTAAAGTTTATTTACACAATGAGTGACAGGATTTGCTGCACAGATTACAGTGTGCCAATCCCTGGTATTAGCAATCATTAATAAACCTCATAGTTTCCACTTTACTATTGGCTTGTATTTAGATCTCAAAAATATTTATCACAGTTATATTAACAAAAAAGAGATTACCAGGGAAGCATTCAAGAGCCCATGTATCTTGTGATTACCAACAGTATCATTTCCACTAAAATTAGCTACTACTTATAACCTGGAATAACATAAACACGTATATTCCTTCCCCTAGCCAGACCCCTATAGCTGTGATACCTTAGGGCAGTGAATCTAGTGGGAGATAATTTAAGGGCACCAGCAATTCATCAATTAATTAACTTTCCAACTACACTTCTGCATTAGAGAGGATGCTTCTCCAGGTCACTGAATCTCTGGTTATTTTTACTGAGAGAAAGGCAGAGCTGTTACCTGTAGGAAATAGGGATTTTGGACCACCTTTCCTGGCTCCTTCATCTGTAGGTATACTTTCCCTGACTGGGAACTGCTTGTTAAAAAGCGTGTTAACCAAGGTTGGGGAAATGTTCCAGCATGATGCTACCATAGCAAGTTTAGTGGCACAGTCAAGGTTGAGAACTGGAAGCTTGTCATCAATGGAAAATCCATCTCCACCTTCCAGGAGCAAGATCCCACCATCATCAAATGGCGTGATGCTAGTGCTAAGTGTGTTGTTAAGCCCACTGGTGTCTTTGCTACCTTGGAGAAGACTGGGGCTCACTTGAAGGGTGGAGCCAAAACAGTCACCATTTTTGTCCCTTTAGTGGTTGCCCCCATGTTCCTGATGAGTGTGAACCATGCAAAGTATGACAACTCCCTCAAGATTGTAAG
Source organism: Myotis davidii (assembly GCF_000327345.1). NCBI lineage: Eukaryota > Metazoa > Chordata > Mammalia > Chiroptera > Vespertilionidae > Myotis > Myotis davidii. Next base: position 1,648,682 of record NW_006293951.1, read on the forward strand.
CAATGGCCCAGTCAGAGTGTCTCTGTGGTTGAGCATAGACCTATACACCAGGAGGTCATGGTTCAATTACAGTCAGGGCACATGCCTGGGTTGCAGGCTCGATCCCCACTGTGGGGTGTGCAGGAGGCAACCAATCAATGATTCTCTCTCATCATTGATGTTTCTATCTCTCTCTCCCTCTCCCTTCCTTTCTGAAATCAATAAAAATATATTTTAAAAAGATTGTCATGTCTCCTGGGCCACCAATAACTTGATCCCTTGGTCAAAGTCATCTGTGATAACTTTGGATTGTGGATGTGATAACTTCAGCATTGTGGATGTGATAACTTCAGCATTGTGGAGGAATTCATGACCAAAGTCTCTACCACCACTACCACCTAGAAAATTGTGGATGGACCCTCTAGGAAGCTGTGGCATGTTAGTCATGGAGCTGCCTAGAACATCATCCATGCTTCTACTGCTGCTTCCAAGGCTGTGGGCAAGGTCATCCCTGAGATGAAAAAGAAACTCACTGATCTGGCCTTCTGAGTCCCCACCACCAGTATGTCAGTCATGGATCTTATCTGCAGTCTGGAGGTGAAGCAGGCATGGAAAGCCACCTAAAGGGCATTCTGAGCTACCTGGAGCACCAGGTTGTCTCCTGCGACTTTAACAGTGACACCGACTCCTCCACCTTCGATGTTGGGTTGGCATTGCCCTCAATGACCACTTCATCAAGCTCATTTTCTGGTATGACAACAATGAATGTTGCTATGGTAACAGAGTGGCGAACCTTATGGTCCACATAGCCTCCAAGGAATAAGAGCCCCCGGGGCCACCAGCCTTAGGAAAAGCAAGGCAGGAAGAGAGAGGCCCTCAACTGCTGGGAATCTTTTCAACTTGATCACCTACCACACTAAGAATTTCACATCCTCAACAGTTTCCATCCCAGGCCCCCAGACAAAGGGGAGGGACTTAGGGAGACCTACCTTGTCATGTTCCATCAATAAAGTACACGATCCAGACAAAAAATAAATAAAGTCATCCAGGATTACTTGAGTAATTGGAAAAGATTGGGTCCTAGGAAACATCAAGTCATTTGCCTGCATCTGTGCAATGCCATTTGCCTAAGATTCTCTAACTAATTCAGTCTAGGCAACAGTTTGGTGAAGCCTGAGTAATAAATCTTGTGCTTGACATTCTGCCAGTAAATATTTAATAAATATCTGTTCATTGCAATGCTATTTTAAAAAACATTTTGTGAAAAAAAATGTATCTTGCCTTATTAAAATAAGGAAATAAACCAGAACCCAGGGATAATCCATCAAAGATTATAACATTTTTTTGATCAAAAATGAGTGATTAAGAAATTCCATGTGACTAAATCAAGGTCTCAGCAGCACAAATTTACTTCATTCATTTGTTTTGAAGAATAAATTTTAGCTTATGATATTTATAATAGTTTTAAGTATGCTCACAAATTTATTGCCTGGTTTGGAATGTATAATTAAATCTCTGCAGTGGGAGATATTAATGTTATTAATGTGTAAAGATAAATCTGAAAGTACACAGTGAAAATGGAAGCACTAATAGCTTAGTTCACATAACTGCCTTTCTCTCTTAGCAACTTCAAAAATGATGAGTCATTTTCATCCAGAAGAGTTAAAGTTGATGTAAAATCGGACTCCTTGAGACTGCTACCATTTTCTCTTTTTCAGTATTGCAGGCAGGTAATATGTCAATTATTTCACACACGAGGTTTTAGAAGAATAATAAAATGTAGCATGACATATTTTATTCATATCTTAGAAGATTGTCTTCAATGCTACAGTTGTCCCAAGCCTAAAATAACTTGTCAGGCTAAACTGGACTATTATTATGAAGAGACCATATAACTGCATTTTGGTCTTCCTAAAAATGTTTTTCTAAGTTTTAGTTTGACCTGCTAATAAACAAAATTTTAAAACATTGTAGTATTTGCTTTCCAAAACAATAAATTAAGGCAAATATAAAACACAGAGTCCAAGCTTTAATTATTCATTTTATTACTATAGAAATCCACTTTCATACTTTTTTAAAAGCTTCATGCAAATTTTGAGTCTTTGATACATAGTCATTCAATAAAAATAGTTGGTTGATGTATTAACTAAAGAAGATAAAATCATTTGTCTGACATATTTTTAGAGAAAATGGACACATCTAAAAAACACTCAGAAACCAGATTCACTTAGTTCTACTGTTAGAGAAAGCTTCCCAAAGATGCTCAGGAGTACAACAAAGAATACAATTTAGTTAGATGTCAAGAAGGAAAAAGAATAAAGAAAGGGGGAGAGCATTGTATTTAGAGATAGTGGCATGTGACAAAGTAAGGTTGTATGAAAAGTTTGAAGAAATTTACTCAAATTCTATTTTCAGAAGAAAACTATAGAATAAGTAAAGAAATATAAATAAACATTTATTCTTTTGTTCTCTCTCTCTTTCTCTCTTCCCATGGCAGTCAGTGCTTTCATATATCATTTTGTGCAAGGACATCAACATTACTTAATATTCCGTGATAAGTGAAAGGCATACCAGCTCTTTTAGGGTCATTGGTTCTCAAAAGTACTTATATATTCCGTGTTTATTGTCCACAACTATGCCCACTCTACTGACCTTTCAAGATAATTTATATCAAGCTGAAAATGATTTGATTAAGAGAAATATAGCTATTTCTTATATACGTTTTTGGAATTAGTTGCATCTAAATAAGAAAAGTTGAACCTTTTAAAAGATGTGGACTGAGATCACCTCCAAGTCAACACTTTATTCTGTTTTTGACAGTAAATCTGTGCTAATGGGATAATTTTCCAGCATGAATTAAATTATTGTGCTCTATATTTCTTGCTGGAGAGAGTAGCTTCCTGGCAGTATGTTACATTTGCATTTTTATAGCACACGATTTTAGACTGTTACCTTCAAATTCAGAGAAATACAAATTTATTATATAAGAGTATTCTCAAGAGAAATATAAGTATTCCATTACATTTCACCAGGCACATTCATGGGACTTCCAATAAAATGTGTAATTTTTATAAATCAAAGAACCAAGTAACAAAATACCTTATTTCCCATAAAGTAGAATGCATGCATATATGTCATCATTGATAAGCTCATTTCATTTTTTCCTACAAGGACATCAATAATCTATCAGAGTTGCATGTGTTACAGGAGGATTTTTTCAATGCCAGCATGTGAAGCTTATACAATAAGCTAGCAGATGAAATATTTAGAATGTTGTCAATATAGTCTTTTTTAAAATGTTATTCTTTTAAATTGATCTTTATTATTGAGAGTATTACATATGCCCTCCCATCGCCCCCATCTAGCCAGTTCCCACCCCACCCCAGGCCTTCACAACACTATTGTCTATGTCCTTGGGCTATGCATATACGCATATGTGTTTTGGGGTTAATTCCTCCTCCCCGCCCTGCCCCACTACTTCTTCCCTCTGAGATTTGTTAGTCTGTCCCATGCTTGCATGTCTCTCTACCTATTTTGTTCATCAGTTTATTTTGTTCATTAGATTCCACATGAGTGAGATCATATTATACTTGTCTTTCTCTGAGACTTATTTCACTTAGCATAATACTCTCTCTAGGTCCCTCCATGCTATCGCAAAGGGTAAGGGATCCTTCTTTTTCACAGCTGCATAGTATTCCATTGTGTACTAGTAAATGTACCACGGTTTTTTACAATCCCTTTATCTATGGATAGGCACTATATTTTAGGAATAACAGTCTAGAAAGCATGACTTTATAACACAAACAACATGGGAATATATTTTTAAATTACATAATGATCTTACTGTGTAAAATCAAAGCTACAACAGCAAAATAGAGACAGGTTTCCTTTACATTGCAGATACCCTGGCTTAATTAAAGAAGTAATCAAGTTTTAAAATTTCAATTTGTATATAACTTTGCATAAACACATTGATTCAGTGAGGATAGATGTCTAATAATGTTTGGAACCCTTGAGACTGTCCTAAATTCCATGAAGTTTGTTATTGTGAAAAAGGCCATTCAATAAGAATAGTAAATCAAAATAAACTTAACCTAATAATTGATGTTCATTATTCATAGCATACCAATAATTAAAATTTGATTTCTTTTATAATTTACATAGTGATTTCTTGTATGGTCCCTATTATTTTATTTTGTATTAAAAATTTTAATGTTGACATTATTGCAGGTGTCCCACTCCCCCTCCCCTTTCCCACCTCTATCCACCCTATCTCCCACCCTTGACCTTCACCAAGCTATTGCCCATGCCCATGGGTATGCATATATGATCTTTAGCTAATGTCTTCACCTTTCTGCACAATCCCTTTTAACAATAATGTGAGTTGCAATGTCACAAATGAGAAGAATAGAGTTTGGAGAAATTGACTCAGTTACATAATAGGGAAGGTTTTCTAACATCAAGTTTAGCATTATTTATAACTAGAGGCCCAGTACATGAATTCATGCACAGATGGAGTCCCTCAGGGTGACCTGAGGGGATCAGGCTCCAGCTCATTCCCCCAGGCTCTCATCCCAGCAGCCCCAGCTGGAACCCTGCCTTGGCCTGGCACTGCCCCCTCACCTGCTCCACCATCCTGCCCTTGGGGCAATCGATCAGGGCTGCCCCCCCGCCCCCCACCTGGCTCTCTCAGCATCTGGGAGCTGGGTGGCGGCCCCACACCCTGCCGCTGCCACTGGTCTATGGGGTGATCAGTGGGGCAATCCTACCCCGCTCGCACCCGTCTTGGCCTGGCCTTGCCCGCTCACCTGCTCCACCATCCCACCATAGGTCAGCTCTCATTGGGGCCCATTGGGGCCGTCAGCACTTCCACTGCCATCCACTGCCAGTGCTGGGCCACTGATGCCCACCATGTTCGGTGCAGCCCCCTGGTGGTCAGTGCATGTCATAGCGAGTGGTCTAACTCCTGGTCTCAAGGTTGAACTCCTGGTCAAACGACTGTCCAAGGGGACAATTTGCATATTAGGCTTTTATTATATAGGATAAGCGTAGTGGTAGAATAATGAACTAAGGGAATATATTTATTTTAAATATGTTAACGCAGGGGTGGGCAAACTTTTTGACTCGAGGGCCACAATGGGTTCTTAAACTGGACTGGAGGGCCGGAACAAAAGCATGGATGGAGTGTTTGTGTGAACTAATATAAATTCAAAGTAAACATCATTACATAAAAGGGTACGGTCTTTTTTTTTTTAGTTTTATTCATTTCAAACGGTCCGGATCCGGCCCGCGGGCCGTAGTTTGCCCACGTCTGTGTTAATGTAATGTTTGATAAATAAAGGTATGAATCCAATCTCCTACCCCTAGTATGTTTACTCTATCACAAAACTTTTTAGTTTTAAAATGATTTGTATACAAACCTTTCTTTTCAAATCAGCAATTTAATTTTTTAACAAGTATTTATTAAGCACTAAGACTTGGGGGAGGGGGCGGGAAGCAGTTAACAAGATAGTAATAATTCTTTTATTCATGGCTTGTCATCTACCATTGTGTCCCTTACCATCTACCATAGTTGTCTTTCAACTATGTGTCAAAAGAAGGTAGAAGCCAATCAACCACACGTAGGACACACTTAGAGAATTCCTGATAAATGTATTCTTCTCCTGATCATTACATTTCCAGTAGTGTTCGATGCCTGGTAAATTAATAAGCCACTAATTAATATTCAATTAATGGATTGAATGGATTTCAATTAATACTTTGAAAGTATTAGCTTAGCCATCCCATAATAGATACTTTTGATCTAGAAAGAAAAAAACTGCAGAACCTTGACTGTTGTAAAAAAGAGTGCTTTGAGAATTATCCACTGACAATATTAGTATCCTATGCTAACAATGGAAATTGAAATTTTCCACTAGTAAATCAGCTCTATTTTGCAAAACAGAAATTACAAAGTACGAGGGTGAAAAGTGGAAGAAGCTAACGAGAAAGGGCAGCTTGCTGTGTTTTGAAAATTATGCTCTGTGAAAATGCTAAAAGAAAAAAACTGTCAATGAAAGATACTATATCCAGCAAAGCTGTGCTTCAGAAGTGAAGAAATGATAAAGACTTTCTTAGATAATCAAAAGGTGAGGGAGTAATAAGAAATGTTAAAGGAAGATCTTCTAGTTGAAATAAAAAGACACTAATTAATACTATGTAAACATATGAAAGTATAAATGCACTGGTAAATGTTAGTATACAGTCAAGGTCAGGATACTCCAATACTAAAATGGTGAGGTGTAAATTACTGATAACTAGTATAAAGTTTAAAAGACAAAAGTATTAAAATAATGATAGCTACAATAATTTTTTCATGGATATACAATATAAAAAGATGTAAATTGTGACATCAATAACATTAAATGGGGGGGGGGAGTAAAAGTGTGGAGTTTTTGTATGCTATTGAAGTTATTATCAGCTTAACACAGACTGCTATAGCTACCAGATGTTTTATGGAAGCCACAAGAAAAAACTTCCAGTAGTTACAGAAATGATAGAGTAAATAATCAAAGAATACCACTACAAAAAAAAATCATCAAATAACAAAGGAAGACAGCATGAGAGAAAGAAAGGAACACAGGAAGTACAAAATAGAGAACAAACAAAAAAAAAAGAGGGCAACAGTAAGTCCTTACCTTACTTTAACTAAAATGGTTAAATTCTCTCGTCAGAAGACATAGAGTGACTGAATGGATAAAAAAACAACACTCAAAAAATAATGCCGGTGGTCTTAATCCAGCATGTAGAAGGGTTCAGGAATCTGGAGAAGCGCTGTGTGTAAATTAAATAAGAGTCCAGAGATGAAACATAATTTCAAAAGGCATTAGGGGGCCAGAGGAGCTTGGCTAGAGAAACCAAGTTCTCCTTGTCTCAGGACCCCTTGCTATTTATTAACACAAATTGTCCTACTGCAAGGTAGATATACACATCAAAGTGTAGGGTCAGTATACAGAATCTATTGTCAGATTGGGGAAGAACTGCCTATGGCTGTTCAGGTGTTTGGCCAGTAGGAGGCAATAACATGTAGATTGAAATGCCCTTAGCTGTCTGGCAGCAAGCAATCAATTTATGCATCCTTTTCAGGGTTGGGGAAATGCCCTCAGCCATCTCCAGATGATTTAGCCCTGCTTGACATGCTAGAATTGGCTTCCGGCACAAAAATATTGGCTGCCTACAGTAGCATGTAGTATGATGGGCATAAACACAGATATGTAGACCAATGGAACAGAATTGAGAACCCAGAAATAAAGCCAATTGATTTTGATAAGGCTACCAAGAACACACAATGGAAAAAGGATAGTCACTTTAATAAATGGTGCTAGGAAAACTGGAAATCCACATGTAGAAGAATGAAATTAAACCCTTATCTAACACCAAACATAAAACTACACTCAAAATGTATTAAAGACTTAAATGTAATACCAAAAACTGCAAAAGTACTAGAAGAAGACATAAGGAAAAGCTTTTTGACATTGGTCTGGTCAGTGATTTTTTGGATATGACCCCAAAAATGCAGGCAACAAAAGCAAAAACAAACAAGTGGGATTGCATCAAACTAAGAAGCTTCTGCAAGGCAGAGGAAATAATCAACAAAATAAAAAGCCAACCTATGGAATAGGAGAAAATGTTTGCAAATTACCCTATATAATAGAAACTTAATATGCTAAGTGTCCAGTCGTCCAGTCATCCATTTAACCAATCAAAGCATAACATGCTCATGCTATGCTAAGGCCACTCAACCACTCACTATTACGTGCACTGACCACCAGGGGGCAGATGCTCCAACTGGTAGGTTAGCTTGCTGCTAGGGTCCGGCCGATTGGGACTGAGCAAGATGGGCCCGACATGCCCTGGACCCCTCTCGTGTCCCTCCCCGGCCCTGATCGTGCACCATTGAGGTCCCTCAGCCTGGCCTGCACCCTCTTACTATCCCGGACCCCTCGGGGATGTCAGAGAGATGTTTTGACCCAATCCCGCTCGATGCAGGAGCTGCCCCCTGGTGGTCAGTGTGCTCCCACAGGGGGAGTGCCACTCAACCAGAAGCCTGGCTCACAGCTGGCGAGCACAGTGGCAGTGGTAGGAGCCCCTCCCACCTCCACAGCAGCACTAAGGATGTCCAACTGATGGCTTAGGCCCGCTCTCCATCAGTTGGACATCCCTCGAGGGCTCCTCCCTCGAGGGCTCCTGGATTTTGAGAGGGTGCAGGCCTGGCTGAGGGACGCCCTTCCCCCCAAGTGCACAAATTTTGTGCACCACGACTCTAGTTTATATAATAATGGATTAATACTCAAGATATATAAGGAACTCAAATACCTCCATAGCTCACCAGTCCCTCCCCGGCCCTGATCGTGCACCATTGAGGTCCCTCAGCCTGGCCTGCACCCTCTTACTATCCCGGACCCCTCGGGGATGTCAGAGAGATGTTTTGACCCAATCCCGCTCGATGCAGGAGCTGCCCCCTGGTGGTCAGTGTGCTCCCACAGGGGGAGTGCCACTCAACCAGAAGCCTGGCTCACAGCTGGCGAGCACAGTGGCAGTGGTAGGAGCCCCTCCCACCTCCACAGCAGCACTAAGGATGTCCAACTGATGGCTTAGGCCCGCTCTCCATCAGTTGGACATCCCTCGAGGGCTCCTGGATTATGAGAGGGTGCAGGCCTGGCTGAGGGACGCCCTTCCCCCCAAGTGCACAAATTTTGTGCACCACGACTCTAGTTTATATAATAATGGATTAATACTCAAGATATATAAGGAACTCAAATACCTCCATAGCTCACCACCACCCCCCCCAAAAAAACAAACAAACATTATTTTAAAAAATTGGCTAAGGACCTGAATAGATATTTCTCAAGAGAATATCCAAATGGCCAACAGGTGCATGAAAAGGTGTTAACCTCACTAATCATCAAGGAAAAGCAAATCAAAATCACAGTGGGATCCTACCTCACACCTATTAGAATGGTTATTACAAAAAAGAGAAAAGATAACAAGTGTTGGTGAGGATGTGAAGAATTGGGGACCCTTATACACTGTTGGTGGGAATGCAAAATTGTGCAGCTGCTATGGAAAATAGTATAGAGGTTCCACAAAAATATAAGAATGGAACTACCATATGACCCAGCAATCCAATCCCTCTTCTGGGTATCTACTCCCCAAAATTTGAAAACTCTTATTTGTAAAGATGTGTCAATATCACTTCTGGGTATATATCAAAAGGAAATAAAATCAGTATGTCAAGTATATCTGTACCCCTATGTTTATTGCAGCTTATTTTTAACATAAAAATATAGAAAAAAACCTAAGTGCCAATTCAAAGGTGAATAGATAAGGTATTCAGTGGAATACTCTGCAGCTTTAAACAAGAAAGAAATCTTGACATTTGTGAGAACATGCATGAACCTGGAGGGCATTATGCTGAGATAAGTCAAACATAGAAAGACACATAATGAATGATATCACATATGAGGAGTCTAAAAATGTTGAATTCATAACGATAGAGAGTAGAATGTTGGTGCTAGGGGCTGGGAGGGTAGGGGAAATGTGAAAATGTTGGTTAAGGGATTCAAAGATTTAGTCATACAGGATAAATAAGTTCCAGAGCAGCGATTTTTGACCTTTTTCATCTCATGGCAAACATAAACTAATTACCACAATTCTGCAGCACACCAAAAATGTATTATATTTGCTGATCTGACAAAAAAGGTATATTTTTGATTCATTCACATCAGACGGCTACTGCTGCGTTGGCTGTTATCAGTTTTTTCATTTCACAATCTAAGGGAAAAGAGGTCAGTGCCCCTGACTGAATAGTCAGGTAATGCATGTTTTAAAAATTCTTGTAACACACCAGTTCAAAATAGCTGTTCTAGAGACCTAATGTATAGAATGAACACTATAGTTAATAATACTGTATTTTATACCTGAAATTTGCTAAGAAAATTGATCTTAAATGTTCTCACTTCCCACTATCACAAAAAATTGTAACTGTATGAGGTGATGGTATACTAATTAGCTTGATTATTCTAATCACTTAACAATGTGTGTATATCAAAACATCATGTTGTGGACTTTAAATATATCCAATAAAAATTATTTGTACCTCTCGTAGCTTGCTGGAGAATTTTAATGTTGCTATAAGTACCAAAGATAATAACTCACTTACATATATTTGAGATAGTTGAAAAAATAAAATACCTTTTAATACCAAAAAAATAATGCTCTGTAAATCAAATTCACTATTTCACACTTTATTGTGGGTGGGGAAGTGAAATCATCACTTCGCATACTCTTAGTTCAGCAAATGATGTGATTTCTCCACTTGTCTCATGATGGCGCTGTTTCCTGTTTTTTACAGGACCCTGAGAGAAAAGACTGATGACTGCTTTTTCACAGGTTACAAGCTTTCATTTCTCTCTAGGTACAGTTTGTAAGGACAGAAAAATAAATCCGGAATACATATACATAAACATATACATATACATATACACATACACATACACATACACATACACATACACATACACATACATATACATATACATATACATTTACTTTACTTGAATGTATTCAAATATACTAGGGAAATAATAATAATATCACTTATATTTATAAAAGTCCCAGATTTATAAAATAGAAGAGTATGAGTTTTTGATCTTTACATAAAACCTGCAAAGATTGGTCAAGCAGCTATAGACTATCATTTTATAGCTGAAAACATGCAGACAGAAGTGGTAAATCTACGACTTGAAGCCACATTCCTTCACCAAGATTGCTCTTTTGATTTATTGGTGAGCAAGTCAGTAAATGAAATGTGACCCTAACACCTAGGAAATGAGAACCATCCATCTGGAGAAACAGCTGATTTCATTATAGAACCTTGGATAGGATATTAAGGAAGGTTAGGGAAGGACATTAGCTTGAGTTTTAAAGGTTTATATGGGAACTAGTTTCTATCTTTTCTAGAAATCTAGAAATCTAGTTTATTGTGCTAGAACTCAGAGGCCATAGATATAAATAGTAAGTTAGTGAATTGGTCATTCATTTCTTAGGTTTTTATCTCCATCATTAAAAACTCTCATATTTGAACTTTGTTATATATAAGTTGTAATGGGCTATTTATGTGCATGTTTTGGTGTCCTTCCTGGCTATAGGTGATGGATGTACTGGCAAGGCAATGCTTGGTTTTAGCTGCTAGGCATTTGCGTATTATCTAATGTAATTTTCACAGCAGCACTAAGTTGCACAGTATTTTCCAACTAGAATCCACCAGAGATTGAGTGCTCTGCCAAGTTTATTCACTGAGGAAGTGGCCATCTCACAGCCATTCTTTCCAACATCATTCTTTCCAACATCACACAGCCTCACACTAAATTTGAAGTGAGTTACTGACTCTCCCTTTCAGCCTGGCCAGCATGGCTCAGTGGTTGAGCATCAACCTATGAATCAGGAGGTCATAGTTCGATTCCTGGTCAGGGCACATGACTGGGTTGCGGGCCCAATCCCTGGTATGTTTCTCTCTCATCATTGATGTTTCTACCTTTCTCTTAAAAACAAACAAAACAAAGTAAAAACAATAAAAACAAACGAAAACCCCCAACTCCCCTTTCTGAAGCCAGGTCTCTGCAAATCAAGTGAAAGAGGATATCTTGGAAAGGGTAGGTATTTCTCTTCTATAACAGGCCCCTTTCCCAGTGGTAGCTAGTGACTGAAATGAATGATGCCTCCAAGTGATAAGAAGTGGTAATAACAGTGTCTTAAAGGAAAACTACCAGCGTTTTAGGGAAACCTCTGACTGAAGCCATAACACTGGACAGAGGAAGGACCTTAGGTGACCCAGGTAGAGATGGCCCCAGAGCCAGCCAATGAACAAGAGCACCATTGCAAACAAGCCAGTGGGCGGGTTAGCCCAGCTCAAGCACTACCAGCACAGGGGAACTGGAAAACAGAGTTTTGTCCCTGAGGAAGGTGCACATTAAGCACGACTTTCCTAATGGTGACTCTGACTGAAGAAACCTGTTTTCTGAGATAGAATGTTCTAGATACTTGGGGAGGGGGTGTCTCTCATTTACTTGATATATTTTGATTCTCAAAAGGAATGTACATGGATTCTTATTTCTGTGCACTGCTTGAAAGTAAAGGTTACAGTCCCATAAAGTAAAGTATCAGGTGTCTGTTCTCTGATGTATTCTGATCACATCGAGTAGTTTCTGGCACGCCATAGGCTCTCACTAAATATTTGTTGAGTGAATGGATCAATAAATCACGTATATGGGCAATCTTCAATACTGCAAACTTACCAGTGCATTCGTTTAGCACATGAATGTAGCACCTACTTTTAGCACAAATAAGAAAGGCTTTGGGTTTGATCTAATATAACCTCCTAATTTTACAGATGAAAATGAGGGCCAGAGAAAAACAGGTTTAACCAAGGGTACACAGAAGCCAGAAACCTAGGCAGAAATAGAGAAAAACATTCTGGGCTCCAATTCAGGATCCTTCCTTCCTTCCATTCCTCCCTCCCTCTATTCTTCCTCCCTCCCTCCCTCCCGCCCTCCCTCCCTCCCTTTTCTTTCTTTTTAACCTATTCTATATGAGCAACATCTATAAATTAGTTAAAGGAGATTTCTAGAAAGGACAGAAACTAGTTCCCGTATAAACATTTATAGCTCAAGCCAATCTCAATTTGTACTTTCATTCTTCTAAAGCTTAAGCTCAAGGACTGCTAATTCCCTTCTGTTTGTATACGTCTTCCTTTAGATGTTACATCTTATGTATGGGATGCCCTGAGATTCCCCACAGTGGTGCTTACCCTTTCCTCTGTAATGGAGGGGAACAATGTAGATGGTTGCTGGGGAGCACACAAGACTCAGTTGGAAAGTTGTAAGGAGGACAGTCTGAGAAAAGGAAAGTGTGTGGGAGGCTGCCTGTCCTGTTAATTGGAATTCTGACTTAGGGGAGACTTAAGGGAGTGTTGAAGGCACTGCCCCTAATTATCCCTTAACCTTTCCAAACAAGTCTGTGCACGGTGCAGATCCCCAGGTGTTTACTGGAATCCTTATGCTTAATCTTTTGGGTGTCCTTGCTTAAAGGAGATTATAAACAAATGTGTCCTCCCAAAATTACTTACCCTGTTGATTGTATCTTGAAGATAAACTTTATCTCAAACTGCTGCAACAATAGAAGCCTAACAAGGCAGGCAATGGAGGCTGCCTGGTCCCTTTGCCCAGGCCCTCCTCTAGCCTCGCTTTCACAGCAAACGTTGTGTCAGAGTAATCCATGCGTCCATCGCTCAGGGGCTGCCAGTCAGCCCTAGCAGATGGTCTTGATTTCTGAATGAAATTGGGATTGACAGGAGGTAAAGTGGACATGCCAAACTGCACTTGCACAGTATGTGACTTTCTGCTGGAGACTGGGAGCTCATTGTGTGTCTCAGTAGTCAGACACCGTAGAATGGAGCTATAGGCTTTGCCTAGTCCTGCGCTGTACTTAGCTTGTTTGCTTGATGTTATTTGTGCAAGGACAGTGTACTGAGTGGAAGGTGGCTACCTCCCCAGAAGAATGCTGGTCTTTGTTAGGTCACTCACAACATTCATTCAGGCTGATCGCAGAGTTCTATTAAAATATACATTTTTGGAGCTAGAAGAGCATGATGGTTAAGACTGTAGGTTTTGGATGCAACAAATCTGGACTTGAATCCTATCTCTAGCACTTCTTCAGCATACATGAGTAAAATGGAGACAATAATATGAACTTCTAGAGGTTGTTATACTTTCAAATGAAATAATATGCATAAAGCACCTGGCATAATGCTTCTTATATACTTCACTGCATTCTAGAATTATTATTGTCCAACTTTCCTATTTTACATGTGAAGAAAATCATGAGCTGCCTTCTGCCCATGACTAGAGATTCCAGTCTAGGCACTGATTTCTGATTTCTATAGATTTTCAGCCTGTTGTAACTAATCATTGTACCAGGCTCAAGGTGGGTGCACAATAAATGGAAGTGTGCTGCCAGCTTCTTTTCTTCCCTTTTACTCTCTTCTGTGTGCCTGGTTCTTTAGGGAAAGGGAAAACCTCGCTGACTCTCGCCTGTTAGCATCATCCATCTCTTTATGTTCTGCCTATGCCAAGTCGGAGACAGTCAGCAGGGCATTACTGTAGATCACCACCGTTGGTGAAATAGCATGTGGGCAATTTCTGTTACCTTATGATAAATGAAATTGACAAATCCCATGGCGCTGGAAAAGAGAGGGGAAAATATTGCCTATAAGAAACAGATGCATGGCTTTATGAGTTTGCCACTTTGAATAGGGGCAGGGGCATTGTGTACAATAGAATGTCCTTCAGGCAATATGTATTCAAGATAAAGCTGAAATCAATGTTACCACCTTCCTATTACATGGGGAAAATGTTGGATATAAAAAAATACTAATTATAGTGCCAAATTCTTGAAAATGTGTGGCACTTCAAAAGCTACATTGTCTTGCATTTGTTTACATGCTCAAAATATTGTGGCAGTGCTGGGAACCCTAGAACTAAACTCTATTTCTGACAATGGCACCAACTAACTAGGAGTTTTAACAAGTCAGCAAACCTCCCAGGCCATGGCGTCCTTCTCTGTGTAATTATACTGCTGCACTACATGATGGCTAAAATTTCTTTCTATTCTACAATGTTTTGTCAACAGTGAACTCAATTCAACTGAAGTTTCTAGTAGGTCCTTCAATTCAATTCAGATTTCCCAAATATTTGAGTACAATATTAGGTACAAAAGTTAAAAAGGTGAAAAGAAATAAGCTATGGTTGCTTACAGACATGTAGACCAACAACTATAATGTAACATAAGAAAAACTCATATGAAGTTACAACATTATGATCCCAACGAAATGATTAATTTGGGGAGAGAAGCAGGTACTAGGAGGAAGTGATATTTAAGATGGATTTTGAGGGATGAATAGGAGTTCCCTTTGAAAAAATTATGGAGAAAGACATTCCAGGCAGAAGGAATCGGTTGCATAAAAAAGACAGGTATAAAATTGCCTGTAGCATTCAAGGAACAAAAGATAGTTCAATACTGCTGGAACATTCTAGGAGGGGTTAGTATGCATGTCATAAAATGCGTAAGCCAGAGTCATATTCAAAGAGCCATGTAACAGATTAAAAATGCTGGTATTCATCTTGTAGTTTTTGGATAATTCAATTTCAATGGTATTATGTTTTCCAATACAAAGTGTGCCATAAAGAGAGTCATGTACTTTTTAAAAAATATATTTTATTGATTTTTTACAGAGAAGAAGGGAGAGGAATAGAGAGTTAGAAACATCGATGAGAGAGAAACACCAATCGGCTGCCTCCTGTACACCCCCTACTGGGGATGTGCCCGCAACCAAGGTATATGCCCTTGACTGGAATTGAACCTGCAACCCTTCATTCTGCAGGCCAATGCTCTATCCACTGAGCCAAACAGGTTAGGGCGAGTCATGTACTTTTATAAATGAATATGGAGACAAAGATTCAGCGTCTTTCTCAGCTTCAGACCCTGGCAAACATTCACTGAGTAGCTTAAAGGGCAGGAAAGGCGTCTAGCAGTCACTCTGGGTACTCAGTTAGCTTATTGCTTTTCTCTAGGGCTTTGTACCTGCCAGTGGTCTTTGATTTTCCAGGAAGCTCTCTTAACGAAGATATTGGGCATGTCTACATGTGCATTTTAAAAATAGCAAGGCCTGGAATATACTCATCTCTATAGTGATCTTTATTTGGGGGCAAACATACTGCAGCTCATCAGTTTCACTAGAAATGAGTGCAAAGCGCCCTCTGAAGAAGGAACGCGGCCTCAGGCCACCCTGAGCACAAATGAAAGGCCACCCAAGCACAGTATGTTTCCTTGCCGTCAGAGCCGAAGAGGAAGTGTATCAGGAGCAAACAGGTCAGTGGATGGAGGGCCTTCCTGAAGCAAAATGATACCCTATCCCTGCGGCTCAGTCTCAGTAGATGGAACTAGTTTTGTTTGTTTTTTACATAAATACCTTATAACATCACAAATGTTTTCCAGGCCAAATAGAAGCAGAAAAGGGAAGCCATTCATACTTGTTTTAGTTAAAGACCGTCTTGGGCCCACAGCAAAACAGACAACATAGTTTGTTGTTGTTGTTGCTGTTGTTGTTTTGCTAAACTCACCTGAGGATATTTTTTCCATTGATTT
>NW_006293951.1:1665028-1676975 GCF_000327345.1 Myotis davidii
TAATGTAAGAGATACACATTGATTGGTTGCCTCCTGCACATGCCAGGGCCAGGGATTAAACCTACAACCCAGGTACATGCTCTTGACCAGGAATCAAACCTTTAACCTTTCAGTGTGCGGGATGGCACTCTAATCACTAAGCAACATGGTCAGGGCAAGGTAGTTATTTTTTTTTAAATATTACTAACTACATGCAAAAGTGCATACATGGACTCATCACAAATGTTCGCAAAGTGAACGCTTGTGATGACCATGAAGGTGTTTGTTTTTGGTGCTACTCACCCTTTTTTCCTTGCATTTCTCAGATTCCCACAGTGGGGCAACTTGCTGTCTCTGTGTGCCAACTTTGCCATCCTATTCCCCGGATCCCTCTGATCAAAGTGTGCACATCCCCTCAGTGGCTGCATTACTCTTTACTCAGTGCCTGGATAGGTAAGTGATTCACCTCTAAACATGACGTAATATGCCATCAGCTGAAGACCAGTTCTTGCACAGGGTGTTTGCAAAGGGATAATAATTATGGGATTTTCCAACACAATGTCATACCAGCAGGATATGTGTTGTAATAGACCAGAACCTTGCTACTTGAATTGTGCTCCGTGGGTCAACACCAAAAACATCACCTGGGAATTCATATGAAAGCCAACTCGCAGCCCCACCACAGATTAAACGTGATTCAGATGCATATAACAATTTCCAAATTACTCCTTTAGATTTGATGCATTTAGAGTACCTGGCCCATAGTAGCCTCTTTACATGTGTTTATTTTCTATCCTGACAGGTTTTCAGGACCATAAGCCACTGAAATGCTAGTAAGAGGGCCAGGGCTGAGGACACAGCTGCTGCTATCTTTCTAATTAGGAAGAAAGAATAATGAAAGAAAGGAGCTAACACTTAGAAAGCCTCTGCTTGGATTCATGACTAGGGTTTATGGCAATCTGGAGATTAAATATTTTCTTAAAATATCTTTCGGGTAATTGTGTTGCATTTGATTGGTGTCTATTTATCCCAGAGGGTAACAGCCATTTACCCAGGGCCTGTAAACTACATGCCATGTTCCTTTCAGGCAGCCTGTCAAGGCACAAGGCATCAAGTAACATGTTGGGGGCAGGACACTAGTGTGATTCAATAAGCTTGGTGGAAAGGAGAAAAATCAAGGGGAGAGAGAGAGAGAGAGAGAGAGAGAAGGGAGGGAGGGAGGAAGGAAGGGAGGAAGGAAGGAAAGAAAGGACAGTGAAAGGATGAATATGCTATTTAGGGTGTTTGAAATTTGTTCCAGGAATCTTGGGGGTGGGGGGAAGGTCCTGGGGTCAGGGGAATATGAGTCTTTTTGGAAATGATTCTGATAGTACAGAGGAGGATTGCAGGAAGGTAAGACTAGAAACCAGATCAGTTAGCAAAATATTCTAACATTCAAGGTAAAATGTAGTCAATCCCTTTGAACCGGGGTGAAGGAAGTAAGATGGAGGGTAATAGATGTTTTAAGACATAGTAAGAAGAGCGAGTTGAAAGGTATCAGGGACCGATGTGGCTGCGGAGTTGGGGGAGAAGGGAGAGTTAAGATGGCTCCCAGGTTTCAGCCTTGCATAAAAGGATGTTGCCATTTACAATAATAAGACCTAAGAGAGAAGGAACAAGTTTTGGAAGAAAGATAGTTTCAGTTTTAAACATTTTGGGTTCAGCTTGTCTATGACACATTCATATAGGACAATCTAGTGGATAACTGTGTACATGATCCCAAGTGCAATATAAAAAATGATTATGTTGTATGTCCTGTAGAATAAGTGCACTAAATTAATCCTTAGTCTTTCCTCTAAATTTTTGGACCACTTCTCTATTCTGGCATCATTTCATTACCTCCTCCAATGTTCTGCTTGCCAAGAGCATGTCACAGTAGGTAAAGCTTGGCTCTTAGAGATAGAAGCAGTAATGACTACATTATTTCTTAGATATTTGACATTGGAATAATTACCTTAATTTTGAAGTCCAGGGGTCTTTCATCTTCAAGTGGCATTATGAGTATCAAATATACATATGAGGGAGAGGGAATATAGTACAAGGTCTGAAAATAATCAGTTCTCAATAAAAGCCAGTTTCCTTCACCATCTTTTTGGTTCTTTTATGGGTTTTGTTTTGTTTGTTTTGTTTTGTTGGCTTTTAGTTGAGGTGAGCTAACTATCCTGGCAGAGTATTTTAATTAGTTGTTGAGAGTTAAATGTCAATATTTGTTGAGGAACAGGACACTGGAACATTTATGTTAACACATTCTACATTATTATTGCAGGAAAGATGAATTTCTCTTTTAGGTTTGTTGGGTTTTTTTTCTTCCTTTTATCCTAAATTTGGTAAACAAAAGCTCTCTTGCCACAGCTATGAATTAATTAGAATTTGGAGACCATCAAACAAATACACTCATTTTTTTATGTGTGATTGTTTTACCATCTGTATTTAATAATTCTGGTATCTGAAGTCTTTTTGATTCTACTTTTCTTACAGTTTTCAACTGGTTTTAACTTATAGATTCAAGTTCCCTGTGTTTTCTATTATCTTTTAATATACATTAAATATTGCATGTGAAACAGTTTGAGGTGTATTATGAAGGTATTTTCTCCACAGAATACTCTTGGCTTCTGCTAGGTACCACAGAGCATTACCAATCTGCAACTTCAGAAACCAAGTTTAAGTTTTGATATCCCTTGATTCCAAAACAGTCAAACCTGGGCCCTCAAACTTGGGTCCAAATTCCATGGAACAGAATTCTCACTTCGGACTTTGCAGCACTTTGGGATAATTACCTTTTGCAGTTTATCGTAGAGACAGTTCTCTGTTGAACTGGTTCTGCAGCTAAATTATGCCTCTATCACCTCAGCAAATGGGGAAAATTAAGAACCCAATATTATAGTAACTGCAGAGCTCTCAGGGCAAATTATTTAATCCCTTATTTTAGTTTAGTTTTGTTTTGTTTTTTAGCATCAAGTAGCTTGCTGAACTGTTAGTAAACATTCTTGGAGGAAATAACAATGATACAAAAACTTTATTGACATAATAATTTATTTAAAAACTAGAAACTAACACTAAGAGATTATGTAATTTTCCACATGTCATAGCATCAATATATGTAAGACTCGGTTTCCAGTCAAACTGTTTGACTCTAAAAAATCACCTCCTTTTGGCCACTCAACATTGTATAACAGTGCTTAGTCAAATGTCATCTAAATATAAACTAATGTGTAAAGTAGAATGCTAATTATATGAGCAATAGGCAGAAGTATTCAGGAAATTCATCACTTTTCCTTTTCTTCCCAGTGATATAAGATGCCTTCAGGTGAAAACCTAACTGCGTTAGAAATACACTATCAACCATGAGCAATGGTGACAATGTGGTCTTTCCTGTCAAGTAGGGCTTTTGAATTAGAAGCACAGGGCCTAGTCATTGTTAAATAGCAGGGACTCCAGCTGCCTCACCTCTTTCCTTACATTTGTAACTGTGCACATTCACTGTTACTCACTGAAAGCCAATTAATATTGCAACTTGAAAAAGAGTTCTCTTTGGAGAACAAATTTTTAACTGGATAATTGATCAAAAGAATTCAATGTCACTCCTAAATTTTATGCTGCTTGCTTTGACTAAGAAAGTTAAGTGAATCATTCTTATGAACAACAACTTATCTTTTTCTTACACACATCGTAGGGCTTATAATCCAAAAATCTCCAAATAATTGACACTTTAACACTTCTGTCTTTCCAATAAATATCTGTTCTTGTCTTGGCAGTTATGTGAAAGAATGCTTAAGTGCATAAATTTTTTTTGATTAAAGACGATCCGCACCCATAGATAAGGAAAATGGAGAATTAGAAAAAGAAAGAAGCCACTCTGGAAGGCAGAGGCAGAGAGTGACTAAGAATAGAACAGGAAAGCCCAAAGTGGATCATGATTCATTCCCCAAAACGTCAGCAGGATAGTGAATAATGACTTACTGGCTTAGGAAACATAAAGTGTTTAAGATCATAATTTGGGCCTAAAAACACATGAAAAACTTAAGCATTTTTGTTACTTGAGATCGGTGACTCAGTTGTGAGTAACACACACCATGATGCCCTTTGTCAAGGCAAAGCAAATGAAGTGACCAGAGACAGGAAATTATTTATCAATTGGAATAGGACCAGTCAAACTAAGGTATATCCAATTCTGTACTTCTAAAATGAGCATGAATTAGAAAACACCAGCTATTCCTCAAAAGACATATCCTGCTAATTTGAATAACTTTAGATCTTGTTGCTCAAATACATTAAAGGTTGATTCTTGCCTGGTCTTCAAAGTGCTCCTTATATTCTGAAGAGCTCAGTGATTATGAGAGAGGGTAGCATGACCATTATCACTTTCCTTGTTGAAGTTAATCATATTCTACCCCTAGGGAAAAAATTCTGTTGATCCCTCATAGAGTAAATCTATGCAACTATGCAGAATTCAATGTAACTGGAAGGTTTAGGTTTTATTCTCCCCTTATTCACCTTATACTTATTAATATAGTAAAAAGTTCTAGGAGAGCCCAGCAGGTGTGGCTCAATGGTTGAGCATCGAATCATGAACCAAGAGGTCACTGTTTTGATTCCCAGTAGGTAGGGGCACATGCGCTGATTTTGGGCCTAATCCCCAGTGGGGAGTGTATAGGAAGCAGCCAATCGATGTATCCATGTTTCTCTCTCCTCAATGTTTCTATCTCTCTATCCCTCTCCCTTCCTCTCTAAAAAGCAATAAAAACATTTCAATAAAGTTATAGGAGAAATGAATGTAGGAGGTCAGAAGAGTTGAATCTTTTTATTCCATTCTGTAATTGTTATTGTTGTTCTCTGTTTTATATAGAAAGTTCTTTTCATTCTGTTCAGCTGCTAATAGTTACTTGCATGAACAGCTCATGAATATCCAAGGTCAATGGGGATAACTTCACGACTTTGTAGGACTCTTAACTAATGACTTAGACACTAGAAGTCATTAATGACTTAGTGGATCAGATGATAGTGAATTCTAATCAGATGCTCCTGAGGGTGAAATATCAAGCATAGTCTTCTTGCTTGTTACAAAGCATAAACTCAAAGTAAAAAGAAATAAAGATATATACACAATTGGCCTTGTTTATTCCTTTTAGTGACTTGGGAACCTTCAGGGCAACTACAAAGACAAACCTGTAGGGTAATTTTGGATGATGATCTTAAAAATTCAAGAATCATACATTATCATTCTGAACAGTAGCTGGCCAGTCATTTAATTCAATAAATATTTATTGAGTACTACTCTATGCCATGTACTGTTATATGTTTTGGGGTGGTAACATTAATCAAAACAGGCAAGGCCCAAATTCTCATGGAATATACAGTCAAAAAGAAGAGGCAGAAACTAAAGACAAATGAGCAAGAAAATATTAGACAATTGTAAGTGCTGTATAGGAAATTAAAAGGGTGGCAGCGATTTGGAAACTACTTGAGACTAGAATAGCAAAGGACTCTTGGAGGAGGTAATGTTTAAGCTAAGATCTGGATGCCATTCAGACCCTGATATACAAAGATAAGGCAGCAATAGTGTCTGACCAGAGAACTGCTAGTAGACCGGTTTTCTCTGATTAAAAACTAAGACCCAAAAGAGAGAGCAAACTTTATGTAGTAGGTAATAGAGCAACATGATTAGAACTTATGATACACAAGGAAGGTCAGGTAGACAGATACCTGATCATGGTATTCTTTTAAAGGGAGAATAAAGAATTATTGGACTATCTGGAGCCCAGCACTCACTAAAAGGAAATGTGTGTATGTGTGTGTGTGTAGGAGGGGTATCATATTGAGTGACATTATGGGCTAGAATATGGTACCCCTCAAAATGTTTATGTTGAAGTTCTGACCCCAGTATTTCAGAATATGACTGTATCTGGAGATAGGGCCTTTAATGTGGTAATTAAGGGAAAACGAGATTGTAGGGTGGGCCTTAATCTGGTATGACCGGTACACTTATAAGAAGAAAAGATTAGGACACAGACGGGTACAGAACAAAGTTGCAGAAAGAAGGTAGTCATCTGCACCAGGACTGGGAAGATATCAACCCTTCTGACACTTTGCTCATGGACTTCTAGCCCCCAGAACTGTGAGAAAATAAATTTCTGGGGTTTAAGCCATCCAGTCTGTGCTACTTTATTATGGCAGCCTTAGAAAACTAATACCAATGGCTACCGAATCTCTTCACACATAGGATAACGCAGTAAGGAAAGCTCAGCCAAAGGGTAAATCACAAGTTATGAGCTTAGAATTCCTTCACTCCCCCATTTTTTTTCTCTCAGAATGCTCTTCTTCCTAGAATATGGACCTGCAATCCCTAGAGATTTCCTGGGATGTCAAACATATTTATATGGTATTTGATTCTCCTTGTCTACCCATTAGTGTTGCATTGGAAGTCATACATGAGACCAGTTAGTACACCATTCTTACATTCCTCATGTTATTCCAACAACCTAATATGTTCAATAACATAGAGTTCTTTTCTCTTCATCTGTTTTGTTCTAAAATGTTTGAAAATATAATTTTTCACCAGATTTAGATAGTATGCTTCAAATGGTCTGATTTAAATTTAAGCTCATGAAGAATTCAACCTGCCCTGGTCAATGCGGCTCAGTAGGTTGAGCATGGTCCTGTGTACCGAGAGGTCACAGGTTCAATTCCTGGTCAGTCCACATGCCTGGGTTGTAGGCTCAATTCCCAGTAGGGGGCAGCCAATCTATGTTTCTCTCTCACATCAATGTTTTTCTCTCTATCTCCCTCTCCTTTCCTCCCTCTCTAAAATCAATAATAATAATAATAATAATAATAAAAAAAGGAATTCCAACTGAGGGATAGGGACCTCAAATAGCTTGACCTCTTTCAGTACAGTGAGAGAAATGTGTGAATGTTGAGAGACACACCACATGTAGTGAGTCTCAATGCACAGAGAAGAAACAAAGTTATTTAAAATATTAGCTAAAATATGAGTTAAAAATCCCATGGACAGATATTCTGAATCATATAAGCATTGCTTTTTCTGTCGATCTACTTTTTGTATAGCACAGAACTTCATTGAAAGTGAGTGATGTGCCTGAAGAATGTATGAACAAATTATTATACTCTATCTTCCATTTGTTTGCAAATATTAGTGCTTTATATAACATCATAAATATTACATTTTACCTAGATCTTTGCAAATCTTACAAAAGTCCTGCTTTTCTGTATTCTTTCTTTAACAATTAGTTCCATCTTAACCAAAATTTCATCTTCAGAATGATATGATCCTCTATACCAGTGATGGCGAACCTACGACATGCGTGTCAGAGGTGACACGCGAACTCATTGTTTTTGGTTGATTTTTCTTTGTTAAATGGCATTTAAATATATAAAATAAATATCAAAAATATAAGTCTTCGTTTTACTATGGTTGCAAATATAAAAAAATTTCTATATGTGAC
The DNA here is from genome assembly GCF_000327345.1 of Myotis davidii. NCBI lineage: Eukaryota > Metazoa > Chordata > Mammalia > Chiroptera > Vespertilionidae > Myotis > Myotis davidii. The sequence continues at coordinate 1,672,510 of NW_006293951.1, forward strand.
ACTGCACCAGAGTTAAGTTAGGGTTTTTTCAAAATGCTGACAGGCCGAGCTCAAAAGGTTCGCCATCACTGCTCTATACCTTGGATGAGAGTGGAGTCCACAATGTTTTTTACTTAGATTGTAACCACAGAAAATAATTGTGTAATAGAATAAGGTTGGGAAGGATAAAAAAGGCCAAATTGAGGAATAGTGGGAAAAATACAAGAGCAGTGCAGAGATAGCACAGTACAATTCTCAATGGTTTGTTACCCATCATTTTTTTTTAAGTCTCAAATTAATACTTTGTTTTGATTCTAAATCTATATGAGACTCCAGAGTTAAGTACTATGACATTTTCCTTAGTTGATGCTGAAATCTGAGAAATTTAAAATCCTTTTGTGACTTATACATTTTTTTTTCTATTAGATTCTGGGAGTCTCAGAAGGGTCAGCCCAAGAAATTATTAATAAAGCACTTGAAGTTGAGAAGCCAGGATAATCAGCTCTCTTGGAAATAGCTTGTTAATGTACATCTCAGGAGGGTTCAGAGAAAGGTCTAAGTGACTTCCTTGTAATAGAGTAGATGGGATCAATTATAACCTGGTAGATTCTGAGTTTAAAAAGAGACATGGAAACCTTGGTTTCAGGCCAATTTAACTTGACCTTCCTAGTTATAACATTTTTCCCTCCAGAAAAGTCTTTTACTGAAAGAAAATAGTTGAATGATGGCATTTTCTAAAATTAGGATATATTAAAATCATTGAAGCTACATTGAAATAACAGTTACAAAATACTGAGATTTTTTTGGGCTTCATGATCAAACTTCATTTTCAATCTACTTTCATCATGGCATATGTGAAGCTTGGGTCTTTTTCTTTCTTTAAAAAACAGCTTTATGGAATATAACTGATATAGAATAAACTGCACCTACATGAGGGGTAATTTGATAAGTTTTGACATGTCATATGACCCATATAACCATCACTACAATCAAGATAATGAACATCACCCTGCAAATGTTCTCTGGTGCCCCTTAAACATCTCTCCTCCCTCCTTTCTTTGCCCTTCCCTCAATTAATCTTCTAACTGTGTTCAGCATCTGCACACTAAACAGCTCAATGGAGTGAAAGTGTGCTGGTAGGGAATAAGGAGACTGTCTTTAGTCCTGTATATGTTATTATTTGTATGGCTGGGTGATTTTTTTTAACCAAGTAATTGAATATCTCTGTGATTTAGTTTCCCCATCTTTTGAAAAAGGGAATTGAGTTAAAATAATTTAATCTTTTCCTTTTGATGAAATGTTTTCTGATTCTCTAGTTCTAATACAGCCACAGATGCAGTGCCATATTATCAGCTAAATTATCAGTAGTAAATCTTTTAGGAGGGAAAGATAGTTTTGAAAGGAATGTTCTGACTCATTACTTCTCCCATTAGCGATTAGCCTATATCAGTGTCTTACTATTCTGCCCATCTATATGACTGGAATTGCCTGCCATAATAAATAAAATCTTTCTTAAAATGAGGGATAGAGATTACAATGGAATAGAGAAGAGTTTGTTCAGGGTTTCTATTCAAGGCTTTTCAATATTGCAATGGATAGAATGAACATAGTGCCAAAGGAAAATATTTCAGAAATGTTCTCTATTTCTCTGAAAATGATTTCATTTGAGCAGTAGCAAGTATGTAAAGAAGTCTGTACTGTATAATATTTGATATGAAGTTAATGAGCCTTTTATAATCCTTATGATTTATTTAAAGGTGAATTCTGGAATTATTATTTCTAATTATTATTATTTTAGATGTTAATGTGAAGATTGAAGTTGTGACAGTAAATTCTAATTATTGAATGTTCAACTAAAAAAAACCTTTTATTTAGCAACTTTCTGTTCTGATATATTCTCACTAAATGTCTGTCACATTTACTGAGAATATACCAGAAAGTTGATACATGAAGCAGTGTCATAAAGGTAGATCCATTGAGTGAGTCATAGTGAGTTATCTCTGGGTAACTGTCTATTTTAACTGTACATTGGAAATGCAATAAACAATACAATCACTGTTCTAGTTAAAGAACTTTGTGCTTAAAAATACCAATTTTGTTCCAGCATCGACTCATAAGGTTACTGTGACATTGTTTTTAGTGACATTTTGAAAATAAAATTTACATGTTTAGGATTGAACTAATGATTTTACTTCGGACTGAAAGAAAAAAATGTTATTCATTGTAAGATAGAATTAAGTTATAAACAAGCACTTGCATGACAGGTAATCCATGAAAATTTATTTTATTCAAACACCATCTATATATATAAAACCCTAAGTGACCAAACGACTGAACGACCAAACAACTGGTCGACCAGTTGCTATGATGCACACTGACCACCAGGGGGAAGATGCTCAATGCAGGAGCTGCCCCCTGGTGATAGTGCACTCTTACAGCCAACCTCCCGCAGCTAGCCAACCTCCCGTGGTCCCTCCCCCTGGCCGGCCAACCTCCCACGGTTCCTCTCCCCCGCCAGCTGGCCCCCTTCATCGGCCCTGATGGGAGGGTGGCCAGCCAACCTCCTGTAGCCCCCCCGCCCCCCTGGCCAGGCAGAGGGACCCCACCTGTGCATGAATTTGTGCACCAGGCCTTTAGTTATCTTATATTAAGAATGGATGGTTTGCAATAAGAAACAATGTTCTAGACAAGAAGTGGTTTATTCAGTTCCAAGCCCTCGACACTTCTGTTTATTTTTCATTGCTCTGTGTTCAGTCCCTCAGTGCAAGGCTACCTAGTAACACTGGTAATCACTATCCTTAACAAAATGTTTCATTGCAGTAGAGTCTACATTCATTTCATCCATTAAAGAAAGCAAATATATTGTTTAACCAGAGTCTTCAGAATCTTATTTTAAGCTTCTTTTTTTAGGTGATTATATCTTAAGTGATGCAATCTTAAAGCAAGTTTATTTGGTTTCCCACTTTATTCATTCAGGCTAGTAATTTCCCTGCTTCTAAGTAAAAATGTATGGCTTTATGGATCACAAAACCCCTATATCAATTGAATAATTAGGATATGCAATCTCATGATGTCTAAACATTGAGGCCTTTTCTCTTTTCCAGCTCAGTCCTCCTGGAGAGGAGAATTCTAGAAAATGTTAAGCCTGAATTGCCACTATTGTATGTGCTGTAGAGACTTCCCTTTATCCTTGGGAGTCATTCTTCTGAAGTTCCCTTCCACTGGGTAAATGTATTTCTTTTCTGGAGTGTCACTTTTTTCTTCCTCATCCTTTAAACAAGTGGAAATACACTTCAGCTTCTCTCTGCTGAAGTCTCTGTGCTGTCAGCCGAGACCTGAGGCAATCTCACCCTGGCTATGTCTCTTACAGTGGTTCTCACCTCCTTCACAGAAAACTTTCATGTGTTATTGTTGTGACAAGCTCTGGTTGTGCACCTCTCCTTCAGCCATTCTTTTGTCATTTCGATTTTTTAAAAATTTGACTTTATTGTTGAAAGAATTACAGATGTCTCCTTTGTTTGTTGTGTTGTTGTTTTTCTCCAGTGACACCTTCACCCCGCCCCTGCCCCTGCCCCTCCCCTGTCTTCACCACTCTATTGTCTGTGTCCATGGGCTATGCATATATGCATATAAATTCCCCGGTTAATCTCTCCTCCCCCACCCTGTCTTTCTACTGAAATTTGTCGGTCTGTTCCATGCTTCTATATCTCTGGATCTATTTTGTTTATCGATTTATTTTGTTCATTAGATTCCACATATGAGTGAGATAATTTGATACTTACCTTTCTCTGACTGACTTATTTCACTTAGCATAATACTCTCCAGGTCCATCCAGGCTGTTGCAAATGGTAAGAGTTCCATCTTTTTTACAGCTTTGTAGTATTCCATTGTGTAAATGTATCCCATCTTTTTTATCAACTCATCTGCTGATGGACACTTGAGCTGTTCCCAAATCTTAACTATTGTAAATTGCACTGCTATGAACATAGGGGTGCGTATGAGGAGTAAGAAGACATCATTCTACTCAAATGCAGGGGATACATATTAGATTTAGTGGTTATTATGGTAATTGTAGACTCCTGGCCTCTATTATGTAGAGACTGTTTATCCCTATGGATGTTAACTTTTTGTTCATGCTTGTAAGATATACCCCAGCAGTGAGTTTATACCATTTTCTGTGCCCTTGCTAGGATGCCAAGTACCTTTTCCTAAGAAAGTGCCCCCAAATCAGTGAATTTTTGTGTATTCAGTCTTATATTCTGGTGTCCTTTGATAAAGAACCTTCAAAATCCAATGCCAGGAGTGTTCTGTGATCACTTCCTGGTCAATGCAAACTGGTTCTTGGAACATTTTAGGTGTATATTCTCTTCCCCCCACATCAGGCTTAACACACCTCTAGCCAGGTTATGCTGAGATTTAATGCTAGTTATTAGCCTGGCAGCCAGGAGAGGATGTGGGAGCAGTTTCTGAATGAGGAAAACATGTTC
>NW_006293951.1:1679083-1682178 GCF_000327345.1 Myotis davidii
ACCTCATTCCTTGGCCTGTAGCCCCTTTATCTTCAGAGCCAGTTTCTCAAGGCCAGTGGATCAAGTTTCTCTCACACTTGAATCTCTCCTCTGTCTCAACTTTCTGACACAGGCAGGAAAGGCTCTCCACCTTAAAGGACTCATGGGGTTAGATTGAGCCCACCAGGATAATCAAGGCTATGGTCTCAAGGTCCAGTTACCTCAATTACATCTGCAAAGTTTATTTTGCCACGTAGTATAACATATTCACAGTTCGTGTAGATTCGTGCATGGCCATCTTCGGGGAGCAATTATCCTGCTGACCATGCTATAAAAATGGTTTTTGAAAAAGAAAAATGAAGGAAATAATGAAACATTTAAATTTAATTATTAGATCATTAATAGTAATTGTGAATAACTTTTATTAATGTAAAGTTAATAAATTTACTCTTAATGATAAGAAAGTCAACGTTCTAAAAAGAATTGTGTCTTGGAGCTCTGTGATTTGTGACAATGTAATGTAAACTGAGTGGTTTTTGTTTTTTTCTCCAAAAATGATACTCAGAGGAGAGAGTCTCAGAAACTTTCTACTCTTTTTATTAGAAAACATGAATTCCAAGTAAAAATTAAAACTACTTACCTGATATACACTGAGTGGCCAGATTATTATGGCCACCTGATGTTTGTAGGCAAATTAGCCGTACACTGCATCCTATGGGATATGGAAGCCGAAGGCCTGTTTGAGCACCTTTGCTGTCTGCAGTTACCAAGATAAAATGGCAGCTGGTTCCACAACCATCAAATCTCACAGAACTGAACAGTGCTATTCATCAGGCATGGTGTCAGAGTCCTCGCATCACCTTTCAACATCTCGTGGAGTCAATGCCAAGAAGAATCGCCACAGTATTGAAGGCAAAAGGTGGCCCAACGAAGTACTGATGGGTGGTCATAATAATCTGGCCACTCAGTGTATAATGCTTACATTGGAATAACATTTTGTGTTTCATAAAACATTTTATATGAAGTAGACCATATTGCTGGTTTGGAACTAGTTAAAATAAAATAGGAGAGTGACAATATGCCTAAAACAATAATTATTAAAATGTTCATTCAAAGGCTTGATACCTTGAGAAAGAATTTAAACCTAATTATTTTTAATTTTACTTTAAAATCTTCCCTTGAGATTTTGTGTACTGCTTCTTGATTTGAGTATGTTCCTAGAGAGTCTTCCACTGGCAATCTTTAAGGGTAATATAAAGCTATTCTTTCCAAAGTATGGGAAGGAGAGGTACAGTGCAGAGTAGAAGATGTGAACTTAGATGCAAAACTGTCCAGAAATCTGAGAACTTGAAATAGAAGCCTGTTGTTGGAATAAAGTCCACATTCCCTGATAAGATGTTCAGGTTTATTTTTAATGAGACTTCAATTCCCTTCACTCATCAGATGGTTTAACTACTCTGGCCTATTTCTCAAGCATAAACTTCACATTTCTGTATCATTGGTCATTTTTTCCCTTTATTGGAGCGTTCTGCCCTGTCCTTTTATATATTTGGCAAATTGTTGTTCATTTTTTAAGACATAGCTGTCTTAGTCAAATATTGTTAGTGTGAAGTAGTAGAGACGCCCCTAAGCTAGATTTTATGAAATGTGTAAATTTAATAGGAGGGCATACAGGTCATCAAACAGAACCTAAGGACAAGAGGACAGGCAGGCCCCAGGAGAAGTCAGAAATTGCAAATAGACTGGAATCAAAACTCTCTTCCTCTCTCCCTTTGAAACTACATGTCATTTCCTCTCTTTCCTTCAATGTCTGCCTTATACTTGCCTGTCTCAGAGATTGGACTTTAAAAAAAAAAATCATGTACATGGTAGAAAATAGCTTACACAGCTACATAACCTTCAGTTTAATTGATAACATAATGGGCTAGAATTTTTATTTCCAAATTACAAATTTCTTGGGAAAGCAGATCAATTACTGTAGCTTGGGCCAGGCTTCTATTCCTATAAGACAACATTGGCTAATGGAGGCAGGGGTCTGTACTCAAACATGTCTTCAGGGTCCCACCCTTTAATGCGAAGGCAAGGATGCAGGGATAGAAATGGGTGTATGCAGGGCAGGAAGCCTGGATTAATCTCTTAGAGCATATTCAGAATCCTGCCAGGTAGAACTAATGAGTCCTCTTTGTGATCCTGTGGAGTGTGTCAGATGATACTATTGTTAATTATATAGCACATACATAAACATCCCCATTAGAATGTGAGCTCCTCAAAGATGGGTGGGTTGTCTAATTTATCATTATATTTCCAGCACTTGATAGTGGTACAGCCCTCAAAGAGCTCCATCTAGGATGGAAAGACCAAGAACAATACCAATTTCAATACAAGGAAATATTTGATAAGGGAAATGAGCCTTATAGGAGCTCAGTGGAACTAGAGATGAGTGATTAAGAAGTCTTCATGGAGACAGCATTTGACCTGTAACTTGGAAGATATGTAGATTGCACCAGGTATATAGTTGAGAGGAAGGCACTTCTAGCCCTGAGACAAACAAGAGTGAAATTGTGAAAGGAAAATATGAAGATGTATACATGGAAGTGTAAAGGGGGATTCAGTAAAAGTCTGTAGCTATTTAGAATCTGTAGAAGGAATGAATGAGAGATAAGGTGAAAAATACAATTAATATAAATTGTTTTCAATTTCTTTTTTATTTTCTCCATCACCATCTATCCCCTCTAAGCCTTCTTTCACCTCCATGCCCCAGCCCCTACAATGTGTCCATGTCCATGAGGTCTCTCTCTTTTTTCTCTTTTTTACTCAATCCATCCACCCCCTAACCCCTTCCCTCACCACCAATCAGAGTTGTTAGTCTGCTCTTTATCTATGAGTCTGTCCATATTTTGCTTGTTAGTTCAGTTTTCACTAGTTCATTTTTCACTAAAGACATATGATTTCCCTAATATGTGGAATTTAATTCCACATATTAGGGAAATCATATGTCTTTCTCTGATAGGCTTATTTCATTTAGCATAATGTTCTCCAGGTCCATCCATGCTGTCATAAGGGGTACATTTTACAAACTTGCCTTGAAACAACACTTTGTTGTTTTTTGCAACATA
>NW_006293951.1:1682663-1685058 GCF_000327345.1 Myotis davidii
TGGCATTTTCAGTCTGTCATTTGCAAGAATAACATTATGCTTCTCTCCCCAGTCTCACTTGCAAAGATAATACTAAATGCAAAAGGGATTTTTTTGATCTTCACCCAAGTATTCTTTTTTAAATTGATTTTTAGAGAGAAGAAGGGAGAGAGAGAGAAACATCTATGTGAGAGAGAAGCATCTATCAATTGCCTCTTATATGCATCCTGACCTGGGATAGAACCCACAATCTAGGTATGTGCCCTAACTGGGAATCGAACCTACAACCTTTTGATGTATGGACAAGGCTCCAAGCAACTGAACCACCAGGGTGGGATCTTTTTGTCTATACAGGTATATTATCAAAGACTACAGCAGTTCTTAGTTATTATAAATATGTTGAACAAATTCAATATACATGTAGTTGTAAATGAGAAAAACAAAAATACTTTACTTACTAGCCGTGAATTTTCCTAGACCTAGGAACATATGGGCATAACAGTATCATGCTGGTGATAACAATACTTCTTTAATTGGCTCTTGTAAGGTATTTTTTTATTGTTTTCCTGCTGTTTTAATGTTAGGTCAATTACCTAGAAACTCCTGCTTGGTGCCATTTTTTGCTACCCCTCCCCTTACCCTCCCCAAACTCAAGGCCACTTTTATTTTTTTTAACTGGGTCAAGTATTTCTTGCCTGGTTCTTTTCTCTGTTATCTAGGAAACTCTTTGTTTCCTATTTTTAAAAGATTTATAGAAAGCCTTTCTCTTTATTTAGTTGGCCATACCCAGGCAAGTATGTATTCCATTTTGTTCTGAAGCTGGAAACTGTGCTGTATATAAATAAAATACTCATGACCAAGTCAGTGTGAATGAAATGGAATTCCTCAGCCTTTGTCACTGGATAATCACCCAGTAAGTGTGCTCACCTGAGCTGTGCAATACTTGATGCTTTTGACAACTCTCCCTTTCTTGAAGCACTTTTGACTTTGATTTTCAGAATAACAGATCCTTTTTTAAAAAATAATCTCTACTGTTGAAAGTATTACAGATGTCCCCCTTTCTCCCTAGGCCCCATTGACCTCCTCCCCCCCACTACTGCACCCTTCCCAGGCCTTCACCACATTATTGTCTGTGTCCATGGGTTATGCATATATGGTCTTTGGTTAACCTCTTCCTATTCCCTCACCCCTTCCCCTTGGAAATCTGTTCCATGTATCCATGGACCTATTTTTGGTCATCTATTTATTTTGTTCATTAGATTCCACACATAAGTGAGATCATATATTTGGCTTTCTCTGATTGGCTTATTTCACTTAACATAATAATCTCCAGTTTCATCCATGTTGTTGAAAAGGGTAAGAAATCCTTTTTTATAGCTGCACAGTATTTCATGTATAAATGCACCACAGCTGATGGGCACTTGGGTTGTTTCCAGATCTTAGCTATTGTAAATAATGCTGCTATGAACATAGGGGTGCATATATTCTTTCTGATTGGTGTTTCAGGCTTCTTGGGATATATTCCTAAAAGTGGGATCACTAGATCAAATGGCAGTTCCATATTGTTTTCCATAATGGCTGCACCAGTCTGCATTCCCACCAGCAGTATCCTAGGGTTCCCTTTTCTCCACATCCTCACCAGCACTTCATTTGTTGATGGTAGCCATTCTGGCAGGTGTAAGGTGGTACTTCATTGTTGTTTTAATTTTCATCTCTTTGATGATTAGTGACATTGAGAATTTTTCACATGTATCTTGGCCATTTTTATCTCCTCTTTGGAGAAATGTTTATTTAGGTCCTCTGCCCATTTTTTTTTTATTGGGTTGTTTGTCTTCCTTTTGTTGAGTTGTATGGGTACTTTATATATTTTGGAAATTAACCCCTTATCAGATGTACCAATGATAAATAAGAATAACACCTCCCTTTGGCTTTCCTCTTAGGTAACTTTAATTTCATCATCATGAACAGATTGTCCATTCTTTGTTCTTTCCTTTGTCATCTGTGGTTTCCAAGATTCTATCCTCAGAAGTCTTTTTTTCCTTAATAGACGCCCCCTAATGGATCAATTCACTCCTGTGGCTTCAAAGACTATTTACCAACCCTACATATACTGGTACATCTCTTGTAAGTTATACACCTGCATTTCCAGTGCCTATTGGATATACTTCTTTGAGGTTTGAATAATATAATAATTTCCCTCCTTTTTCCTTTTTCTTTTTTTAAATTTGTTTGTTTTTTGGTTTTCACTGAGGGAGAGAAAGAGCTTAAGGGTCCATGTGGAGAGGAAAATAAAACACTGACCCTAGATTAGAGAATTCTGATAATTTCTAAACTAGAGAATGTGGCAAAGATTCCCATTCTTTTATTCACTCTCCTGCCAACCTTACTTCCTACACACACACACACACACACACAC
>NW_006293951.1:1685123-1690656 GCF_000327345.1 Myotis davidii
ATGGTTTTCAATGATGCAGAAAAGCAGATAGAAAACAGATGAATCTTCACTAAATTCTGATGTTTTTATCCCATTCTGTTAATTTAAACTTATAGACATTAAACTCTCTCTAACTTGATAAACAGATAACTTGTTTTTTCATACACAAGAAGGGAGGTTTGAGGAAGGTGTAGTAAGTGGGCAGAATAGTATTCCTCTGATACCTACCTGTCTCTCAGAACCTAGAAGTCAGATAGAGAAAGTCAAATACCAGATGGTCTCATTTACACATGGAATCTAAAATACAAAATAAATATACAAACAAAACAGAAATAAATTCATAGATACAAAGAGCAAACTAATATTTGCCAGATGGGAGCGGGTGTTAAGGGGCCGGGTGAAAAAGTTGAAGGAATTAAAAAGTACAACTGGTAGTTACCAAATAGTCGCTGGGATATGAAGTATGGCACAGGGAATACAGTTAGTAATATTGTAATAACTGTGTATGGTGTCAGGGGCTACTAGACTTACCGGGGGAGTCGCTTAGTAAATTATATAAATGTCTAACTACTGTGCCTATGCTGAAACTAATATTGAATGTCAACTGTAATTGAAAAAAAAAATTTAAAGTCATAAAAGAAAGCAATAGGTTTCACCAGCAGCCTCCAATTGGATGTTCCAAAGGAACAACAAATTCAACAGAATCACAGTCTCTCATTTACACTCACACCTCAGCCTGCTTTTCCTCCTGGTCTCACTAACTCAGGGAATACAATCACTTTCCTGTAACTGAGAATAGAGAAAAGACACAAAAAAATGCAACTCCTGTCTTTCCTACATATTTTCCATGAAGCATTAAAATATTAAAATTAGAAAGGAAAAATGTACATTCTTTTGGCAGCTATATCCCTTTTACAACTAACGGATCCTCTGTATTTCATGATACTAGCTGAACTTTGTGGCTCTTATCAGTTCTTTGATGGACAGTCATGGATTTGCATGGTGATAGCTGATACTTGTGCCTCTAAATCCTACAGTCTTATTCCTGGCTGCCTATTTTTTTAGGATTCCATTTTTCCATCTGACCTATAATGACCTGTTCATATCAAATAGTTTACAATACACAGGAATGCTCAAAAGTATGTGTAGAAAGCATACATTTCTTTGAACCTTGTGAAATACATGGATGACATATAGATTATTAACAAGAAAGAGACTATTTTAAAACATGTCCTACATTAAATGCCAGGTTCTTATTGCAGAAAGAACATGAAAATGGTCACTCTAAAAGTTAATATGACCTCTTTACACATATAAAAAAATAATGTTCTCTAGAAATTACAATTCTTAGAATTGCAAAGAACACAGCAATATTCACAGAAATGCACTAGATTTTATCACTTATTTTACTTTTTATCTTGGAATAAAATGTATTTTAAAACTTACCCATTAAGCCTGGCTGGCATAGCTCAGGAGTTGAGTACCTATCGATAAACCAGAAGGTCCCTGGATCAATTCCCCATCAGGGCACATGCCTAGATTGAGAGCTCAGTCCCCAGTGGGGGGCATGCAGGAGGCAGCCAATCAATGATTCTCTCTCATTGATGCTTCTATCTCTCTCTCCCTCTGAAATCAATAAAAATATATTTTAAAAAATTACCCTTAAAAGTATATCATCTTAATATTTGATTCTGTTCATAGAAAATGGCTTAGAGTTTTCCATGAAAACAGTTTTCTTAACACTTCTCAAATATTATAAATTAAGAATTATAATATATGTAATAAATTGGACTTCTTTATAATAGCACTACTGCAAACTCTTGATTATAAAACAGTTAATTTAAATGTCAATGTGCAAGGTATCAATTTTGTTTGTTAAAGAATAATGGCTTTTTTCACTCCTTTGTTTTGAATGTAAGAATTAAATCTTTGTGGTGGTAGTAGTTAATATACTATATATTTACTATGTGCTAGATATTGCACTATGCATTTTATCTATAAATACATTTCACCCTGTGGTGTGATCAGTACTATAGGCGTACAGTCCTTATCCTGAAATCCTTGGGGCCAAATGTGTTCTGAAAATGAGAGATTTTCAAGGTTCACAAAGATAATACAGTGCATACACAGTGGATTAGGTAATACCTAGAGAGAGGGCTAGGGCAGCATTCCAAATCAAACACATCAATATTTCACTAGAGAAATTTATAGATGTTCACATTACATTGGAAAATAAGGCTCAGATTTGTTCTTGTTGCCAGGTAAGTTTGTTAAAAAAACTTAAAGTTTTCAGTTTTGAAAATTTTGGGGTTTTATAATTGGTGCATAGGGAATTGGTAGCCCATGTTTTGTAGCCATTCCTGCATTTCACAGATGAAGAAAGTGAGGTATAGCATTATTAAGTAACTTATCCAAAATCATGTTGAAAGCTAGAAATTAAAGCCAAAATCATGTTGAAAAGCTAGAGATTAAAGTGAGGTATAGCAGTATTAAGTAACTTATCCAAAATCACATTGAAAACTAGAGATTAAAGCCAAAATCATGTTGAAAAGCTAAAGATTAAAGTGAGGTATAGCATTATTAAGTAACTTATCCAAAATCACATTGAAAGGTAGAGATTAAAGCCAAAATCATGTTGAAAAGCTAGAGTTTAGATCCTGCTCCAGAATCTTTCACCCTCTATGATCTACTATCATACTTGAGGCTGGGCAATAAGGAGAAGACAAGTTCCCATCCTCACGGTGCAACAAGTTCCCATCCTCACGGTGCAACAAGTTCGTATTGCATCCCTGCAGATGTAATTCACCACCTCACAAGATCACATTGTTCTTTTTAATGTTGAGAGGAGATTTAACTTCTTCCTAACCTCCATTCACCATTTGTAATTTTGCCTTTAGGAGCAACAGGTAATAAATCCACTCCTAAGTGACAGTATTTCAAATATCTAAGGATGGTCCTTACCATTTTCCTTTTGTTTAGTTAAACACTCCCAATTCTTTCATCTGTTACATTCTTTCCTTTTCCATAGCAAGTCTAAATGTCTTTCTGACAAGTACCATGTTTTTATTAATATTCTTTTAAAATCTATTCTGACCAGAAGCTGATTTGGATTTGGTGTAGAGTACCGTGGGATATAGTTTCTGTGATAAGAACACCATTCTCATATTGGAAATGAACAAATGTTCTGACTTTTTACTATCTGTATTCTGCTATTAACTTATTATTGCCTCTGTGGTTAACTAATTCCCACATATTTTTATCATATGAGTTACAAGCAATTTTCACCATCATTTACTTAAGAATTTTTACTAAATGAGTTCATTTCACTAAATATATTTAAAAATGCAAAATCTAGTATTACAGATGTATTGTAGTCATATTTTTTAATATATATATTTTTATTGATTTTTTTTACAGAGAGGAAGGGAGAGGGATAGAGAGTTAGAAACATCGATGAGAGAGAAACATCCATCAGCTGCCTCCTGCACACTCCCTACTGGGGATGTGTCTGCAACCAAGGTACATGTCCTTGACCAGCATCAAACCTGGGACCCTTCAGTCTGCAAGCTGATGTTCTGTCCACTGAGCCAAACCTGTTAGGGCTGTAGTCATATTTAATATTTCTTCATTTTGCCAGGATAATTTAGAATTTAGAATCTGTTATCTATTAGGTATCTTTTTGGCTTTATGGAATTTCAGTCTCTGCTTAATGTCTTCTAATCAAAGATTCCATCTTTGATCACACTTTATAAACAACATTGTATTATCTTAAAAATTATCATTCTGTATGTGCATGATAGTCTCTATGCATGATAAATTCCATATGCAATTTGCTTATTTGTTCATCTCTCTCAAACAGAATGTATGCTCCACGAGAACAGTCTTTATTTTGTTCACTCATATACCTCACAATACTATAACAATGCTTGATACTTGTAGATATTGAATAGATATTTAAATTGATTGAATCTTTGGGAGCATTTAATATCTCCATCAGGGCACTGATAAAACTGTGAAACAGCTAGATGGCCAAAGGTAGAATCTTATAAGCAGGCCACTGAATATCTTGTTAAGATTGTTACATAGCCATTAATAAATAACTTCAGTGTTTGGTATCATTTTAAATCAAAAACAACTCTGACATTTTTAATTACTGTTTTGTTACAGCAATGGGATGCTTCTTTGGGAACTTTCTCTAATCAATGAATAAAGGAATACTATCAAAAAATGTATTTTACTGTGATTTACTTTGAATAAGCAATGAAGCCTTTTGAAAGTCATCTGCTTCTCTCATACTAATAAACAAACCATCTTCTATAATAATAACAGCATAAATTAGACCAGACAGCCAAACAACCTTCCAGACATCATTCCAGACGTCCTTCCTGATGGAGCTGTGGAGGCAGGGGCCGAGGCAGAGGTGGTTAGGGGCAATCAGACAGGCAGGCAGAGGTGGTTAGTGGCAATGAGGCAGGCAGGTGAGTGGTTAGGGTTGATGAGGCAGGCAGGCAGTGTGGTTAGGGGCAGTCAGGCAGGTAGGCAGGCAAGTAGTTAGGAGCCAGCAGTCCCAGATTGCGAGAGGGTGCAGGCCAGGTTGAGGGATTCCCACCCCCCTGCCCTGTACACAAATTTTGTGGACCGGCTCTCTAGTTTATTTAATAATTGATTCTATAATTTAACCAAAAATCAAGATGTAGTCTGTAATTTCCAGTAGTTACTTGTTCCTAGCTTTTAGAAATTGGTGCAGTCACCATCCAGTAGTCCTCAGTTCTTCTCCCAACATATGTGATTTCTTTGATTATAAATGTTCTTGTAAGGTATGTAAATGTTCTTTTTCCTGTCTGTTATAAAATTAACCAAGACATGGATACTTGAGCACATTAAAACTTTCTGGAGGGAGGAAAAATGGCGGAGGTATAAACGGACGTGTCCTGCGCTTGTCCTGGAGCAGATAAAGGTGAGCAGCTGAAATGGGTAACATACAGCCCGAATAGGCCGAGGATTTTCAACTGAGAGACTGTCTGCAGCTAGGAAAGACCGAGAACCCCCAGGAAAAAAAGGACATTTGGAGACTGCGTCTGAAACCTCTCTCGGTGTGCCAGCTAAGCAGCGGAGACTGCACCATCTTGGGCGATTGTTGCCGGCATCCAGAGACCAGCTACTAACCTAGAAACAAGGGATCTCAAGCAGCATGACTGCCTGAACTCAGATGAGCACTGCTTCTTCTCATGGAAAGGTTGGACAATCCCTAAAGGCGCGGTTTGCAGTTCGGGTTGGAGGGAGGACCAAGCTCGCGCGCGTGTGCGCGCACGCGCGCGCGGGGCGGAATCTGCGCCCCACAGAGTCCGCAGCCGTTGGGACCAGCGTGACCCACAAGTGGGGAAGGGGCCCCACAGGGCTGCTGGCAGAAGGGAACGCTAAAAATGAGCCCATAGCTGGACTGGATGTAAAGGAGCAGCCTTGAACTTTGCCAATCTGCTGGCTGCTTGGTGCCAGGGGCGAGTGGGCACAAGGAGACTGCGCACGGAGACTGTGCTCAAACCTGGAAGGTAGA
>NW_006293951.1:1698146-1700343 GCF_000327345.1 Myotis davidii
GAAAGTGCTTATAGTTTTGCCTGTTGCTAGGCACCCAGAGCCCCCTCCTCTGGTAACCCTCTGCACCTGGCTGGTTGTTCTTACTACAATCCAACTACTTTTAATTACTGAGCATATATAAGATAACTTTGGGGGGGGGTTGGGGGTTAATGGGGGGGCTGAGGACACATTTGTAATACCTTAATAATAATAAAAAAAGGAAAAAAAAACTTTCTGGTCCTTCTCACTATATTATTACCTGTAATGAACTGATGTTGCTTTTTCCCACTGGTTGTTTTTCTTTTTCTATGCTAAGCCTATTTGTAAATGTGTCTTTTCCTCTAACCTATTGATATTATGTCATCTTCATCAATCAATAGCGCATCTCTTCTTCTTCACCATTTGCTTTTCTATAATGATAATAACAACCAACATTTAAGGAGGTTTTACTCGTGGCATTTATTTTTTAGAGTTATTCTTATTTAAAACTCAAAATGATCCTAGGGGATTGATATTTCTGCTGTCCTTATCCTTAGAAATAGGGAATGTGTCAACATATTCACTTCACACAGGTCAAAGTGGGCCAGGGCAATGGCAACCACTAGAAAGTTGTCAGTTAATTGGCTCTTGATCACTGGACTAGTCAAAACCTCATCATTTCCCACTCAATTACTTTGGTAGTAAACCTAATTTCACAAGATAAACTGTAATAAGTATAGCAAGACAGTGGAAAGAATTTGCTTTTGTAGAAAGAAGACAGACTTATTTGCTAGTAACTAGTTTAATATTTCAATCTAACAATTAAAAATATAGTGTCCATCTTTAACAGATGCTACTGAAAGACTTTGAAAAGAAGTAAAGGACAAAATTCATCACAGATTTCTACTCATAAAAACCATAGCCTTACCTCTCAAAAATTTGGATTTAAGTTTAAAAGTGTGAGGGTAAAAAGACACTGCTAAATGTCAAGTCACATTTGGTGGCATGGTGAGGAGGACTGATTAAATGCATTTTCTCCCTCAAATGTTCTTAGAACTGTTTATAGTGTTTTTATCCCCTGGACTTGAAACTTTCAAGGTCTATGTGCCTTTTTCTTTTCCTAACTTTTCCAAATTATATTGGTAAGATTGAACATTTATTTTAAAAAATCAGTATACTTAGGAATACATGTTTTCATTTATCACAATTTATTTTCAGAGATGATAACAAGGGTTAATAGACTTGCCTATTACAAGTGTTATGCCCAGAGTTCGGGGTCCCCAATAATCCACCACCAGGGAACCTCTTCTGATGCAAAAGCAAGGAGTCTTTATTAATCAAACCTAGGTTTGGCTCCCAGCCTCTGTCCGACGCAGCAGTAAGGCGAGAGAGAGTGTCCCAGGAGAACAAAGGTTATATAGGGCTAGTTATTTGGGTGGGCTTAGGGGGTGACGTGGGTTACAGAGATTGGTCATTTAGGTCAGGGTTTTTCATCAGAGTCTTACAGCACAAAGGTCAGGAAGTGACCAGCACATTCTGAGGCTTGGGCCGTACCCCACTATAGCATTATCAGGACCTTAGCTGCATTCCTGGAGTTTCATTGGCCCACTCAGGTGGTGGTTGGGGGAGTTTGGACAATACTGGCATTCTTGTGGTCACTCAGAAAAAGAGGGGGCTTGGGCTGAGGGCCCAGCCCTACAAGGCAAGATAGGTGAGAGGGAGGAGAGTATGTTTCTGCTTTGTCCTTTCACAAGAGAGCTGGTTTTCATGTGCATTTTCTCTAAAGCAAAAACCTGAATGATGAAGTCAGAGGATCTTTCATGAGGACAAAGGACTGACCTAATAACACAATCATGGGTTCATGGGTTCATTAAGTATCTTTTTTTTTTTTTTAATTAAATCTTTATTGTTCAGATTATTACATTTGTTCCTCTTTTTTCCCTCCATATTTCCCCTCCTCCCATTTCCCACCCCACCCCTGCCCTCACTCCCCACCCACTGTCCTCATCCATAGGTGCACGATTTTTGTCCAGTATCTTCCCGCATCTCCCCCACCCCTTTCCCCCACAAGAATAGTCAGTCCATTCCCTTTCTATGTCCCTGATTCTATTATAATCACCAGTACATTCTGTTCATCAGATTATTTATTCACTTGATTCTTAGATTCACTTGTTGATAGATGCGTATTTGTTGTTCATAATTTGTATCTTTACCTTTTTCTTCCTCTTCCTCTTCTTAT
>NW_006293951.1:1701299-1707392 GCF_000327345.1 Myotis davidii
ACCAGACAGTCCTGCTTCTCCCGTTTGAGTCTGTGCCCCTAAAGCCTCTCCCGGATCTGGAGCTCAGAGTCTGCGACTCCCTCCCGATTGAAAACGCCAACCGCGCACTCCGCACCTCAGAATTTGCCTTCAGCACTGCGCCTCCTCTGAGTGTCCGAATGCGTTACTCTTTCCTCCTAGTTGTAGGACTTCCACTCAGCCACCGTTCCTGTGGTTCTGGATGATGTCCCTTCCGTCTTTTAGTTTCACTTTTGAAATGGTTGTTCGAGGCGGCAAACTCCGGCGTTAACCTATGCCGCCATCTTGGTTCTCCCCCATTAAGTATCTTGAGGTTGAACAAAAGTTTTCTCCCCATAAAATTTGTATTAATTCTGGCTTATCAGTGCCTGAGTCACCTATCAATAATTTAATTTCTTACCATTAAGAATATTTTTTGCCTTAGGAGGCAACACTGTGACCTGAGAGTCAGCCTCTTAGAACTTTTATAACTTGGCAGATAAGCTATCTCAATTTATCAAAGAATAGCATCTTAGATTAAAGAAAAACATCTCACCCAAGATGGATAGTTTCTTTTTAATGTTTGTTTTTATTGTTGACACTACTACAGATGTCCCCAATTTCCCCCTCTTTGCGCACCTCCACCCAGCTCCCCTCCTTCCCTCTGGTCATTATCACACCGTTGTCTGTGTCTATGTGTTATATATCTGTGCTTTTTGGCTAAATCCCTTCACCTTCTTTCATCCAACACCCCCCCCACACACACACACTCCCTTGTAACAGCTGTTAGTCTGCTCCATGTATCCCTGTCTTTGTTTCTATTTTGTTTGTCAGTTTATTTTGTTCTATACCTTCCACTATAAGTCAGATCCAAGAAGAGTAGTTTTTAATGGGGCAGGAAACATCTTGAATTTGAGCTGTTTCATGGAAGGCACAAGGGGCAAAACATCATGGATATGCAGCCTTTCACAGGACAGAACAAGGTGCTCCTATTTTCATGGAGTCAGGAAACTTCCTCATTGAAAAGACTGAATTTTCTCCTGAACACATAATCAATATTTAGTAATCAATATTCCATTTCTTTACAAGTAGGCTTTTCCATCCACCGATTACTATTATCACTTAATAAAGAGAATTGAAAGTAGAGGCTGTTGGATTTGAGCAAAATTTTCCTGAAATTTGAGGATATTTCTGTTGTTGTTTTTCTGGTTGATAATCCACTTTAAAATGTTCCTGCAGTTCCTTATTTAGTGCTTGTTTTTATATTAGACATTAAACCCAGCCTGGGTTTAAGACTAACTTAATTTGTCCTTCTCTGTAAGGAAAACTACTTACCTTGATTTTCTTTCCTAGACAACAGAATCTTGGTTACAGAGTTGGCTAGAGTTTATCTAGGTGGAATTCAATAAGAAAGAGTTTTATTACTGAGGACTTTATTAAGACAGTAAATGATGTAGTTAATGGCCACTAAATCTACAGGATTGTATAGTTAACTTAACATAATTATTATATGTGTTCTGATATTAATGTCAATTTCTCTTCCTTAGAAATTGTGAAACCTTTTTGCCAAGGACTGACTAAAGTGATGTACTTTCAATTTTCCTTTTGCTTTTTTAAAACATCTAAGTTCTAATTTTTCTTTTATATGTGATTATCATATAAAATCTTGCTAATGATAATAAGGAGGTAATTTTTTTGATATTACAAGTTAAAAAGTTATCAGTTTCTTTACCTGAAATAGCTCAAAGGTTTATCCGTAACATTTTAAACACAGTATTTCATAACCTGTGTTTGTTTTTAATATGAATGTACTTTTCCTCTTTATTATGAAAGTAGCACATGTTCATAAATTTTTTGATAAACAAAGAGAAGGTAAGAACCATCCATTAGTCTGCTATACTGTACATATAGTTTGCAGATTTTTAATTCATCTCCTTGTACATAAACACTTAAAGCCATTGTATATTCTGTCTTGTACCCTTTGTTTTTCACTTAATATATCATGAGTCTCTTTTCTTTTCAATAAACAAACTTCTATATCTTGAATGCACATTTTGAAACTCATTTAAGTTACCTCGATTTTGAACATTTAATTTACCTCCACTTTTTTCCTATTATAAATAACATTGTGGCAACTATTTTTGCAATTAAATATTTGGGCACATTTTTACTGATTTCTGAGAAATGGATTTTCCAGATGAAAAGAAAAACTCATTTGAAGGCTTGTCTATTGTCATTATAGCCATTCTTCTATTGTCAGCTATAGTTTAAAACATCTCTGCAACTGCCTATAACTAGTATGTGAATGTTTTTAATCTAAGTATTCTGATCACAGCCATGATAGTCTTCTCTCTGGCACTGCAGTGTGGGGAGTTTTATAAGCTTCTGGAAACTGACATTTATTTAAAATAGTAGCCTCTGGGTAGAACAAGGACTCTGTTTACACAGGAAGCCACAATCCAGAGAACGTGTTGTTAAACCATGTACAACAATTTGTGTGGGCAAAGTTTGTACAATTCAGAATTCAGGTCATGATCCTCATCCCCCATAACTTATTAGATCCATTATAGGCACTAGAAACACCAGAAAAGGATGAAGGAAGATGGATGTCACCTCCTTGGTTCTTGTAAGCCTTGTGAAAAAGAATTCAAAAAGTGACCCTGGATGGTTGCATTATAGTAAAGCAAATTTATTAAAGGAATAAAATAAGTAAACTTATCAAAGAAGCAAGGTAAGCAAATCTATCAAACTACATCTGACCTAGAGCACTTCTGAGCTTCTCAGCTAATCTGAGAAGCATTGCCCGGTAGGTTTCGAGTGGTTTTATACCCTTCTCCCTGTAGGTTTCAAGGTTCCTCTGCCAGGTATATTGAGCACAGACTAAATCTCAAGGTACTCCTTTTACTTTATTGAGCCTTTCCCAGAATTTATGAGAAGCATCTGGCCATTTTAACTTGACAAGCCCCCAAACTACTGGCTTATCTGTTTATGGGGTGAGATAAACGCCCCCCCCCCCAATTCCCTTTCCCATAAAGGCTGACTTCTTTGTTTAGTAGGTGAGATAAACTCTCCCTTCTCCCCTTCTCTCTTCCCGCCTCCTGCCTTAGCAGTTCCAGAGTGATTTAAGCTATGCATCCTCTGGTTACGGAGGAGAGACTTTAGCCACTAGTTCTCAAACATCCTTAGTTGGGAAAGATAAGATTTTCTACAAACTGGCTGCAAGCTGCCCAAACTGTTTGGCCTTGTTTAATTTTCTTGTTTTAATTTCCCTATTTCTCCTTCCCTGGAATTTTCCTACCTTCTTAATGCCCTGTTATAGATCTGAAGGTTCAGGAAGTTAATAAACTCTAAATTGAAGATCCCACTTACCTGAGGCTCTCAGTCTCACTCATGTACTACTTCTTGGGTGCTCTGTTTTATCTCTTCCACAAAGATCCAAATGTAGAACTCACCTCAATTTTCACCTATTTAAATACCCTTTCCCTTTCAGCAAATGTTTACTGAGTGCCTAACATGTGGCAACACTGGTTCTAGGTGCTAGGGATACTGCTACTAACAAAACTGAAACAAACAACAGAAGAAACCCTTGCTCACTTAGAGCTTATATTCCAGTGGGAGAATTAAGTTAATAACAATGTACCTTCCTATATAGTTTAAGTTTAAAAAATTTGGCTCTCAAAAGAAATTTCAATCATTGTACTGTTGATATTTGGCTCTGTTGACTAATGAGTTTGCTGACCACTGTCTTAGGCGACCCCTGTGAAAGGGTCGTTCGACGCCCCCAAAGGGGTCGCAATCCACAGGTTGAAAACCGCTGCCCTAGTTACTCTTGATTACAACCTTGACCCACACTTCTTTACCCATATTATAAAGCCATATTACTTTCTGTATGCCATAGGAATTCAGAAGAAAACAATATTATTTTCCCACCTGAAATCTTTTTAGGTTGAACCTATTTTTCTCTGCCTCCAAGGTCAATAGTCCTTAGACTAGGAGATTTTCACAATAGTAGGTCATGGCTAAATGTGGAGTGCTCCACTTGTAATTCACATACCTTTGACTTTGGAATTTAAAGACTGTCTTGGTAAACTTGTTTTTGCTTTTGTTTTTAATGTACCCCAAATTCATAGTGGCTGAGATTCTGCCTCATTCCTCTTGCTCCCACTAACATGTCCTGCCTGCTAACTCATTTCTGCCTCATGGCCTCCACCTGGAAACGCTTCCTTCTCCATCACTGACCATCTTATCCTGCTGCTAGAACTCTCTGAGAATGATTAGCCAGCCACCCAGGGTGACCTATGCTGATTTCCTACCACCTGGACTTGTGATCATTATGTGCCCTATTCTTACTTGAATAGGCAGCTTGATTTTCATCTCAGTCCAGAGCTCTTGTATTATTCCCTGGAGGCCTTTGTTCATGGTTTCTTTAGATTCATCCCTGAGATAACATAACCCTGTCCTTGCTGACATTTAGAATCTCCCTTTCCATTCATTGTCTCTCTGGCACGTCTTATCAGTACTGTCCTTGGTGCAGATATCTATTAAATTGCCATATTTCACTTTTAAATATCTTCAGGGTTCCTTACTTAAATGATATCTTGAACACTTCATTCTTCTGGCTCCAAAAAGCCCATTTCTCTGAAGTCATCTTTGTTTTTATTTCCTTCTGAGTAGTGAATCATAAGCATTCCTACTCACTGACTAATCTAGCAAGATAATTCACTTTATTATTGTCTACAAATTCAAACGGATTCTCAGAGTAATGGTGCTTTGTGAATTAAATGAATAAAATGTTGTTCACTTCATAAGTTTTTAGAAACATTTGTCTACAGTTACTTAAGACTGTTTATAACCTTGGGCTATAAATATGGTTATTCTTCAGGGATTTTTCTTTAGGGTACTT
This sequence comes from Myotis davidii, assembly GCF_000327345.1. NCBI lineage: Eukaryota > Metazoa > Chordata > Mammalia > Chiroptera > Vespertilionidae > Myotis > Myotis davidii. The sequence goes on from NW_006293951.1 coordinate 1,706,200, forward strand.
TTTCTGTTCTATCTCAGTATTCTTGTGATGGCAGTTAAATTGAAGATAGTTATTGTGGAGTACACACTTTTTTGTAAGCTGAGATGATAGCTCTCAATTTATAAAATGCAACAAAATTTGAAAGCCACAATATTCTTTAAGTCTGTTGCATTGATAGGAAAATAATTATTATACAAGCAGATATCTAGGTTTTTCACTCAATTGGTAGCTTTCCTAAGCCCATAAGTGAATAAATAGCAAGCAACAGAAACCCAAATGACAGTGGCTCTGACATGATGAAAGTTTATCTCTCTCATAACAGTCTGAATTTGCTAAATTCAAGGCTGTTATGATGGTCTAAGAGTAATTGGTTACCCAGACTAATTCCAGATTTCCTTGGTGGTGTGACCTTCATCCTAAAATTTCAAAGTTGAGAAAACTCCAGGAATCACATTCCTGTTCTGAGCATCAGGATAAAGAAACAGGTGACCAGGGTCCCTCCCTCCTGTTAGTGGCATGGTCCAGATATTTTATACCCCACTTCCATTTACATTCTCTAGTGACAACTTAGTCATGTGACCACACCTGGTTAGCCATGTGTCCAAGCAGACTTCAGTCTATAACATAGGTGAAATGTTTTATTAATATGTTCTATATAAATGTAAATTTTACTGGAATAAAGATCACTAAAACAATGATACCCCAATTTTTTTCAAGCAAATGTTAAATCCAACATATGAACTAGAAAAAAACTGGTAGGCACAGAAATAGACTTATGAAAAATGCTCAAAGTCACTAATCATCAGAGAGATGCACATTAAAATGACAATGAGGTATCACCTCACACCTTCCAGAATGTCTACCAGCAGTAAATAAATAAACAGGTGCTAGCAAGAATGTGGAGAAAAAGGAACCCTAGTACCCTGCCAGTGGAAATGCAGATTGGTACAGCCATTATGGAAAATAGCATGGAGATTCCCCCCAAAATTAAAAATGGAACTGCCATTTGACAAAGCAATCCCACATCTGGGAATATATCCTAAGAATCCTGAAACACCAATCAGAAAGAAAATATGCACCCCTATCTTCATAGCAGCGTTATTTACAATAGCTAAGATCTGGAAACAGCCCAAGTGCCTATCAGTAGATGAGTGGATAAAAAAGACGTGGTACATTTACACCGTGGACTATCACTCTGCCATTAAAAAGAAGGA
>NW_006293951.1:1707442-1710855 GCF_000327345.1 Myotis davidii
TGGGGCAGGAGTTAGTCAGAGGGGGGAAATCAGGGGTGGGGTGGGGGACATCTGTAATACTATAAAAAATGCAACATCTGTGAAATACAACATCTATAAAGTGAAACTCAATTAAAACGAGGTATGCCTGTAAAAAAAATAAAATAAAATGGTAGGCACAGGAATATCTCCAAGAGGAAGGGGTTGGGGGTTAGGAAGAGATTAATCAAAGAACATATATGCATTTATGCATAGCCAATGGACACAGACAATAGTATAATGAAGGCCTGGGGAGGGGGTGGGAGATGAGAGGAGGGGGTCAGTGGGGAAAATGGGGACATATGTAGTACTTTCAACAATAAAGATTATTTTTTTAAATCATCCAGTGCTGTGTTTTATGCAATGTTAGCTCCAAAAAAGGGATGGGTGGGAGGCAGTTTACCTATGACAAAATATATTTGGAAAATACTCCATCTAGGCACAGGAAGGCCTCCTGTGTCACTCATATGCCCCTGTACCCATAAACCCACTCCTATAAAAGAGCCTGAGCCTCCTAGGGTTTCACAGATCAGTATCCCCATATTGAAGAGTCAAGCAATAATTTTTCTTTTTAATGAAAAAATGGTCACAAATATCTCCGAATCATGAAGCAACTATTAATTCATATTCATCAAATTCTTATCCTGAGAAATGTCATTGTAATTTAGATTTGAAATAAACAGATTTCTCAACTTTGTGAAGATGAGACAATATTGAAAACAAAATTTAAGTTTGTGGTATAATATGTAATAACTACTTAATAATTTGAAATTAAGAAAAATGATTTCCCAACTAATGTAATAACCAGTTATCTTAAAATTCTTAAAGGCTTCTGTGTGTCAGTTCTTGTGCCCAACTTTGGAAAATGTTTTCTCATTTTATCCTTAAAACAAGTTTGCAAGAATACCAGGGAAATGAGGTGTTACTGAGCCCAAATTCAAAACTTCAAATGCAATAAAGAAATTTGCTTTTATGATTTTTTATAAGAAATTGTACTATAAGAAAACAGACTAATTCTGTTCCATTGCTTTGATGTAAATCAACAGAGATTCATAGAGTTTTAGAATCACTTGTTGGGAAGGAACTTTGGGAAGGGTAAATCATGTCCAATAACTCATTTAAATATATCCTAATGGGGTAAAAGTCTATAAAGACCTCCTCCAAAAGTAGAACTTTGATTTAAAGAACATATACATTATCACTAATGGTGTTATTTTGGTTTTTTTTTCTCTTCCTTCATTATACTTTGAAAGATCAAAATTATTATTACTAGAGGCCCGGTGCATGAAATTCGTGCGGTGGGGGGGGGGGGGGGGGGGCGTCCTCCTCAGCCTGACCTGCACCCTCTCCAATCTGGAAGCCCTCAGGGGATGTCCTACTGATGACTTAGGCTCGCTTCCCGTGGTTCTCTGCTCTCTGTGGACCTGCCTGCTCCACACCACCGCAGGTCCTGATGTCTGCTCTCTGCAGGGGCCTGCTTGCCCCTTGCTGCCATGGACAGAAGCAAGTAGGACCCTGCTGTCTGCTTGCTGCAGGGACCCTGCTGTCTGCTCTCTGTGGGAGCTTGTTTGCCCCTTGGTGCCATGGCTAGGGGCAAGCAGTGCCCTGCTGTCTGCTTGACGCGGGGAACTACTTGCCCACTGCCGCCATGGTGAGGGGCAAATAGAGTCCTGCTGTCTGCTTGCCTCTGGGGACTGGGGACTGCTTGCCCTTTGCCCTGGCGGCGAAGGCTTAAAGGACTGGGGGACTCCAGTGGTGCTGAGAGGACTGGGCGCCGCCATCTTTGTCGCAAAGTGATGGTCAATTTGTATGTTCTGTCTTTATTAGATAGGATTATTATTATTATTGCCCCCTAAAAATAGGTACAGGTAAGACTTGAAGACAAAAAAATGTTAAGTTACTAAACCTGCTTATCTTTGTGAAGAAAAGAGCTAAATATTGTTTTATGATTTTAATCATGGCCTGGGGAAGATTACATGGGGTTAAGTTTAACTTGGGGATCTCTAGGTGTGTCTCCAAACAAGTTAGGAAAATGCACTGCAAACTCATTACAAACATATTAGTTATGGAGCTTCTTTACAGTCAATCTACTAGAAAATATTCTAGCACATCAATCCTCTAAACAGTGGTGTGAGTAGGAAGGTAGAATATAGAATTGAATTTCTAACACTGGCGCAACCTGGGAAAGATAAAAATACAGTATTAGCTTCCTATTAGTTTCCTGTTGCTGCTACAACAAATTGCCAACACAAACTTGGTGGCTGAAAACAGTGATGGCGAACCTATGACACGTATGTCAGAGGTGACATGTGAACTCATCTTTTTGGTTGATTTTTCTTTGTTAAATGGCACTTAAATATATAAAATAAATATCAAAAATATACGTCTTTGTTTTACTATGGTTGCAAATGTCAAAAAATTTCTATATGTGACACAGCACCAGAGTTAAGTTAGGGTTTTTCAAAATGCTGACACGCCGAGCTCAAAGGGTTTCGCCATCACTGGCTTAAAATACCACACATTCATTTTCTTAGAGTTCTGAAGTCAGGAATTCCAAATCAGTTTCTCTGGGCCAGTGGTCGGCAAACCGGGCTTGTGAGCCACATGCGGCTCTTTGGCCTCTTGGGCGTGGCTCTTCCACAAAATACCACGTGCGGGCGCGCACGTACAGTGCGATTGAAAGTTCATGGCCCATGCGCAGAAGTCGGTTTTCAGCCTGGGCGAGTCTATTTTGAAGAAGTGGCGTTAGAAGAAGTGGGGGGTGTCGTTTGGTCGGGCTGCAGGATATGCTTCACGGGGGAGGCCCGCGTGTGTTGAGAATGGGAGAGTTGGAAGGGGTCGACCTCAGTGAACATACCTCAATCAGATTGAGGACGTTTTTAGCAAAGGCCAGTTTAGGAGTACCCTAATTATGTTAACAACAATGTACCTACCTATATAGTTTAAGTTTAAAAAATTTGACTCTCAAAAGAAATTTCAATCGTTGTACTTGTTGATATTTGGCTCTGTTGACTAATGAGTGGCCGACCACTGCTCTGGGCTAAAGCCAAGGCAGCAGCATGGCTGTGCTCCCCCTGGAGGTTCTAGGGAGAAATCCACTTCTAGGGACCACACATTCCTTGCAACCTGACCCCCTTCCTTCATCCTCAACGTCAGAAACAGCAGATAGATAGAGTTTTGATCACATTATATTGCTTTCACCTCCTTCCTCTTCCATGTGTAAAGACCTTATGTTTACATTGTGACTATCTGGATAATCCAGGATAACTTCTCTATTGTAAGGTCATCTGATTAGAAATTCCATTTGCAAGTTTAATTCCCTTTGTAATTTTCCAAGTAATCTTACAGATTCAAAGGTTCCTAGAATTAGGATGTGGCTTTGGGGGGGGGGGGGG
>NW_006293951.1:1710904-1711829 GCF_000327345.1 Myotis davidii
TACCACAAGTTTTTAGGTAATGTATTAGTTTTCCAAGACTGCTATAACAAAGTACCACAAATAGGGTGGCATAAACAATAGGAATTTATTGTCTCATGGTTCAGGAGGCCAAAAGTCCAAAATCAAGGTGTCTGCAGGGTTGGTTCCTTATAAGGACTATGAGGGAAGGCTCTAGGCCAGGCCTCTATCTTTGGCATTTAGATGGCCACCCTTCATTTATCTCTTCACATTGTCTTCCTTCTGTAAAGATAGCAATCATATTGGATTAGGGACCATCTTCTTGACCTCATTTTAACTTGGTGCAAAGACCCTATCTGAAAATAAAGTCACATTTTGAGGTACTGGGAGTTAGACTTCAACACATAAATTCTTAGGGTACATAATTCATCCCATAACTGGCAATATTTTTAAAACCTTGCCCAAGAATTTTACAAAGTTCTTAACCATATTATACATAGGAGCTGAGATTTTAAGGAAGGAATATTTTATATTCCAGATTTACTTAAGTAATGAAGGAGAGAAAGTATTCTTATACTCTTACTACTTCTCTTCAGCCAACATAAAATGTATTTTCTATTCACCTGTCCCTATAACTTAATTAAAAAAATAAAAATACATGGAGCTATAAAGTCAAATTAAAATATCACTGTTTTAGATTATTTGCAAAGAATTAGCAATAAAAATCAAGATGACAAATTTACTTGTTATAATTACCCTAATATATCAATTCTAAAATTTAATAGAAATGCTGTCTACATAGGTAAGAGCCTTATATCAGTTCTGAAATGTTAATTGTTCTCATTAGCAATGTTTCCCTGAAAAAAAAAAAGGTAGTGTTTATGCCCTTACATAATACATTAGCATCTGCTTTAGTTCTCTTTTCCAGCCCCTAAAAAAAAAGAAAATTGTATTAAACTCTAACTCT
>NW_006293951.1:1711845-1712816 GCF_000327345.1 Myotis davidii
CCTTTCTGAATCAATTAGTCTCTGTCAATGGAGGGCCTCTGCTATGCATAGTCAAGTACTATGTTTATGAACTTGAAAACACTGTAAAAGAACAACAAAGCATGTTTCCTGCCCTGGAAAATCAGTCAAAGTTGTGCCATAATTTGTAGAGACTGAAAAGAATATATGATTCTTCCCATCATCACAATACAGTGCCCTAATATCTGTAAAGAAAAAGAGAAAGGGGCCATACAAAATGTGGTAAGCACAACTGAAGTATGATTAAAATAGAAATTAGCTTTTTTATTTGTAAAAGTGAATATTGTAACATTTTCATTAAACCATAGTATATGAGTCAAATCTCATTCATATATCTACTTTTCCCTTATTAAATTATGTCTGTTCCATGATGCCTATCAGAGGAAAAGATACTATGGTAATGCCTGCAATCTTGTGTTTTTTCTAATGTGTGAACATCCAACACATAGCCTCTCTGACAATTTTTAGTTTTAACAAAAGTATTTTCCTCATTAGCTGGTACAGGTGAATCTTAGTCCGGTAGTGTGAAAGTCAAACCTTCAAGCAGAGATGTGCAACTAACTTCCAAAACCTAGGTTACCTAATCTAGAACAACTCTTAATTGTGAGGAAAGCTGAGAGAAATTATAAATCAGAAGTGTTCAAGTTTAATTTTATGAACATCCTGAAATAGGGCATCATGAGTGAAAATCAGTATGAATAAAATGCACTTGCCTGGAGTTGGAGTCAAGTCCAACCTCTACATAACAAATGGATTCCAACTTCTCACAATAGGTAATGTATCATCCATGTGCCCTACACACATGTTAACATGCCTCAACATGTAACGAAGTCAGACATCGCTGTTATAAGACAACTAGAGGCCCGGTGCACAGAAATTTGTGCACTCGGGGGGAGGGGGTCCCTCAGGCCAGCCTGTGCCCTCTCGCAGTCTGGGACACCTCAAGGGTGACC
>NW_006293951.1:1712974-1720690 GCF_000327345.1 Myotis davidii
GCCCCCCCGCCACGACCGCTGTACTGGCAGCCATCAGCCTGGCTTATGGCTGAGCAGAGCTCCCCCCTGTGAGAGTGCACTGACCACCAGAGGGAAGCTCCTGCAATGAGCATCTGCCCCTGGTGGTCAGTGTGTGTCATAGTGACCAGTCATTCCCAGTCTTTCTGCTGTTAGGGTCAGTTTGCATATTACTCTTTTACTATATAGGATAGAGGCCTGGTGCACAGGTGGGGGTCGGCTCATTTATCCTGAAGGGTGATCCGGATCAGGGTGGGAGTCCCGCTGCGGGGCCTGGCCAGCCTGGATGAGGGGCTGAGGGCTGTTTTCAGGCCGGCGGGCGACTGAAACTCCCATCCTCTCCTTTTTTTCCTTTTTCATTCTGGGATTTATTTACCTTCTATAGCTGTCATTGGAGCTGAGAGCCTGCTCCAGCTCTGAGGCCTGGCTCCAGCTCTGAGGCCTAGGCTGGCTGAAAGCAGGTATCTGTGTTTGTTTAGCTTCTATAATTGAAACTCTGTTGCTTCTGGAGCTGTTGCTTTCAGAGCTCAGAGCCGGACTGCGGCAGGCGGGGAACCTTGGCTTCCTCCATCGCCGGGGCAACCAAGCCTCATGTTCGCTTCAGCTGCGTGGCTGCCGGCCACCATCTTGGTTGGCAGTTAATTTGCATATCGCCCTGATTAGCCAATGGAAAGCGTATCGGAAGTACAGTTAATTACCCTTTTTGTCTTTATTAGATAGGATACCATTAGCTAATATGGCTGTAGGAAGAAGCCTTACTAAAATGAACTTGTAGTTTCAAGGGAGAAATAACTTGTTTTCATGCCCTTGACTTGGCAGGATAAAAATGACTCATTTTTTTCAGAAAGGATTCTTTGATTCTGGTCATTGGCATTTCATTTGACACTCTTACCAGATGTTTAACAATTACATTTATAAACTTGAAAAGAGGCTTTTAGAAAAGGGCCGAGAGTCTATGATTGAGAAATTTACTTCATTTTTCTCGCCTCTGTTTTCCCTTCATAATAGGATATTTGTCCTTGTGAATAACTTCCTTACCTGTGGTAGAGCCCTAGGGAGTCTGCAGTCACTGTTTCCTAGCTGGCCTTGTTAAGACAGTGGGACCCGAGTGTCAGGCAATGTTCAGACCAGCCAGGGCCTCATTGTCACCTCTTTTCACTGCTGCTTGACTGTGTCTATAAATAAAGGGCAACAGTAATTACTTCTCAAAAGGTAGGTGCTCAGCAGGCATTTTTCAGTGATAGTGAAAGGACATTAAATTAATAAAGATATACCTCGAGAAAAACAGACTCGGATTTGAAAGGGCAAAGGAAAGTGTATTTTAAAGGAAATCTCCCTCTCTTCTCCTCTCCTCTCCTCTCCTCTCCTCTCTCTCTCTCTCTCTCTCTCTCACTCTCTCTCTCTCTCTCCTCTCAGTCAGGATTTAATAGCTCCTTTTCCTGTTTTCTAAAGAGGAAATAAACGCCACATCATTCTTTTTTATAAAACACTGCCTGATCTATAACCACAAATACTCAGTAAGACAAATTATTTTATGTGTGCTCCTGTCTACAATGCATAATCTTCTATGGTTGTTTGAGACAAACAATAAAGAAGATTATGTCCCCCTATGGCCTGGGGACATAATCATAATCTTGGGGGAACTTAACAAGGAGGGGTCCAAGAGCCTCCCCCACCCCTTGGCAGGCTCAGCAGTGGAGACTGTGCCATTCTTGTGAATCCTGTGGAGACCGCCAGGGTCCTTCTGGTGAGGACGCAGGGAGCATGGTATCCCTTCCTCCTCCACAAACAGTTGAGCTCATGAATGAAACAACATGAGGCTGTTTCTCCAAATTGTTTGTGCTTGTAAATAGAAACCACCACAAGCTAGCTCCAGGAGCCCAACAGGCCTGAATGAACATAGCCAGGGAAGTGGCAACATCTGATCATGTCATACTTTCTCACTGAATGGGCAGGGGCGCGTATTGTTTATCATCTGTAATTTTTTTTTTTATGGTGCATTCTCCCCTCAAAGCCATTCATAAGTACTCTGAAAATATTATCTACAAACAGGTTGTAGAAAATAGCATTCTCCTGGATGCAAAATTTTGACATGCCAGAAAATAAATTTAAAAAATAATATAGAGTTTAGCAAGCTGTGTATTTATATATAATAAACCTTGTGAATAGGCACATTAATTTTTATGGGCTTTTAAGTGTAAATATTATCTAAATTTACATTTGTTTTATATTGGCACCTACAGTGGTTATGAAGTGTCAGATTTATTGACATTTCTGAAGGCTTTAGGCATTAGGTAAACTGAAACTGCCATTGTTCTACTAGATATTCTAATGTTAGTTAGTTTCATTCATTGAAGCAGGAGGATCTAAATTAAATCCCATTGAATTTCATCTTTTCAGCTTAGGGTATATCTAATTGCCTGCAGGGAGTTTGCAGCTAACTTGTATTCTCTGTGGCATAGTCTTGTTGTCAAGTTACACCCATCTTTTCTTAGGTCTTGTAGTTGGACTTGTTTTCTTGAGGTGGGTAGTTAGAAATGGATTTTAGAGTAATGCATCTTCTAACTCACACATTTTCCTTAAATGCCAACCTCATACCTCTGTATCTTTGCTGTTCCTAGTTCTAAGTCCTGATCAGTAAATATTTTGTTGGCGATCCAAGTGATAGAGCTGAAAAAACATGTTGCTCAGGCACTATGTAATTAGTCCCCTTATCCTATTCAGGTTCCATTAGAAGATTTTGTTTCTGTATTTGTTTATTTTTGACAGTTCATAAAATACTATTTATAATATGGACATATCCCAAGTGTTGGAGAATGTTGAGGCAGTTGGCAAGGAATGAAGATGTGGTTTTGGCCTTAGAAGGAATGCAGGGGAAAGTGGGGGGAGGGGGGTAAGGGATCAACCAAAGGACTTGTATGCATGCATATAAGCATAACCAATGGACACAGACATTGAGTGTGGGGTGGGGGAAGTAAGGTCATGTGCGGTGGGGGGGGATGGGAGTGGCTTGGGAGAGGTCAATGGGGGGTGGGGGAAGGAGACACATGTAATACTTTAAACAATAAAGAATGAAAAAAAAATGTAGTTTTGGAATTCGTAGCCCACAAAACCCAGGGGTTGTGCAAACCACAGCATCTGAATTGGAAACAAAAGTAGAACACTGTTTGGATCCATTTAGTTATAAGGGTTCAGTAACCATATGATTCAAAATTCATTTATTGCTCACAGCTTGGGACCATGTAAGAGGCAGAAACTAAAAGCTTTTGGCAAATGCTGTCATATAGATGCCATTTTACAGATAAGACATTACATCTCATGACCCATGAACTTTTTAAATCAAAGATTAATTTATTTTGTTTTGTTTCCAGACACTGTCTCAGTATGACTGGCTGTTGGTATAACCCAAAGACACTATTGGTGTCTAGCTTTTCTTGGATTTCACTATGGAGCATCCTCGTTTTTGTCTGGGACTCTATGTGCTCTCCCACCTTTCCTCGCGTGGCAGGGAAGGGAAGGAGAGTATCCACTACACAAATAAGAGCAATGAGTTGGTGCCCCCAAATTAGGCACCATTCATTGAACACTTAAACATGAAATCACATTGCTAAGCACTTTGCATAAATACCTCATTAAAAGGCCCTGTCTTTAGAGGCATTTGTATTTTATCAGAGGGATGACCACTTGGAACAGAATTTATGTGACCTTGTGAAACTTCAAATATTGGCAAATTATCTAAAGTTCCATTTCTGAATCAAAAGCTGTCCTAAGCTCTTGGAATCCTATGAGCTAAATATGACAGGTTTATTTGTAACTCCACCTTTCTTGAAAGGTTCCAATGTAGTTCATTTCATAATTATTTTATCACCTAGAAATTTGTCATATAGAGGAAACTGGGGAACATGTGTAGAAATAACTGTTGATTGTCAATGATACAAACTCCCTTAAGGTAACAATCAGGAATCAGACCTGAAGAGTCTTGGATCTTTTCACCTTCAACAATGAGTGAGTCTTTTTTCTTTTAATAGTCTCATAAATTTATTTATTATTTTTAAAATCTTTGTTGCTGAAAGTATTACATATGTCCCCTTTTTTCTCTCATTAACCCCTTCTAGCCCACCCCCAACCCTTGCCCCTGGCCTTTACCACCTAATATTGTCCATGTCCATGGGTTGTGTGTGTGTGTGTGTGTGTGTGTGTGTACATGTATGTATTTAAATAATAGGGAGGCACTCTTGGTGGTCATTCTAGGTGTTTTTTATTTTCCACCTGGAAGCTTGAACTCAATTCCTAATGATAAATATCCTTAAATATATACTGAAACTACTACAAGGCATAGGCGTGTCTCACTGGCACCAGCGTTGGGAAACTGTCATTGCTTCCAGCGTATATTTATATTTATATTTATATACAAGAATATATATTCTTTGGTTGGTTTCTTCTCACCCACCCACTCCCACCCTCCCTCTGAAACTCATCAGTCTGTTCCATGCTTCTATGTCTCTGGATTGATTTTGTTCATCAGTTTATTTGGTTCATTAGATTCCATATATGAGTAAGATCATGTGATACTTGTCTTTCTCTGGCTTATTTCACTTTATTAACAGATGTCAATATGATCCACTTTTTCTAGAGTTCATTTGCTAGTTTTCTCTTTAGAAAAGTTAACTTGATATTAATGCTACATCCTTCCAGCTGTAGTTTATCGACTTCCTTTGGACTTTGGCCTCAGTAGAGAACAGCTATAGATATATTAAAGTTTCTAAAGGGACAAATAATGAAATAGCTTACAACACTGGCTATTAGTATTATTGTTAATGCATTTATAATTAGTGTGATAAAATCCTTAGAAATGTTTCCCATTAGTAACTAGAGTATAATTTGTTTTACCTACCATTGATCATTTATGTCAGTTGTATGTATTTTAAACATAATAATTTAAAATGTATGTTTGTGAGAAACACTCTCTTGTATCACATTCTATGCTTAGAGGAAAGTGCAGGCTACACTTTTTCTCAGTCTTCTCTGTGAAGTGCTCTGTGGTCCTGGGAAAGCATTTGGAGGGTTCTTTTGGTCTGGGAAGATATCCTGTCTTGTGTAAAGGAGGATGTTCAGAAAAGAAAATGTCATCCAGCATCAGTTGTGCAAGGACACATTATGTGTACTGTATGAAAGGGCGAGGGCTATGCCCTCCATCTCACCCCGGATCCTCCATGTTGGGGCAGTCGCCATGTGCTCAGGAAAGTACCTTCTTCCCAGAAGCCGGGATTTCTTTAAACTAACCAATGACAATCAAGGAACATGTGCGCCATAGAGATGACCACATCCTGTGTAACGAGACCCGACTTGCGCCTGGCCAATCGGCAGGGCCCACAGTCAGCTCCCCTCCCCTCACTCCACCCCCCTATTAAAGCCCTGATTTTCTCACGGGTGGCACTCTGCTTCCGGTCGTCGGCCAGGAGCGGGGAGTCGAGCTGGCCAGCTCAAATAAAGGACCTTCTGCTTTTGCATCGGACTGGGTCCCTGGTGTGGTTTCCTTGGGGATCTTGAAATCTGGGCATAACAGTGTACATTTGCAATACAGCCCAAAGAATAGAAAGAGATGCTCAAAGAAATTACATCTTAATTGTATTATTTTCATCAGTGCTTGAAAGTTTAGAATAGGTCCTCAGTGGCCAGTTTTGGAGGCTTTTCTTTATTGTGGATGAATTACCATCTTATTTTTTGTTTTGCTTGAAATTTTAGTAGAATAAGTAGAGTAATTTAAGAATGTGCTTTTGAGAATATAAAGCTAAAAATTATACCATGGAAATATTTCTTTTGGTTACATCAAATAATTTACTATTAAATGAAGGAAACTTCTTCCCCCCAAAATATCCACAGCAGTAGCAAAATAATTATTAACCACATCAATAAAAATAATGTGAAGGAAAACCCCTATTCTGTAAAACTACTGTTTGGAATTCTCTGCTATTCTTTGGACGGCCTCTTATTCTGAAAAAGTAACTTTGCTTTCTAGCCTGCTTGAATAGTGGGGGAGATAAACTTAGCTGTCTGACCTTGTAGGCCAGAGACTAGATACACCCAATGCCATGCCAGGTGCATTTTTTAATTGGATAGAACTGTATAGTTTTCAAGGCCGCCGCCAGCAAGCACACAAAGAGCTGGCTCTTCTATAAAAAGGGAAGTTCTGCTTGTAGCTTTGCTTAGATTTGGATTCATTTCCCTGAGCCCGCCGCGGTGAATAAAGTGTAACTCCAAACTCTCAGAGCGTTGTTTGGTTCTGGTCCGGTTTTTCTGTAACAATAAAACAATAGAGAGCAAAGAAAAACATTTAAAATAAACTCTGTATATTCTAATTTTGTAATTCTTTTCTGTGTAATGCATTCATTGTTACATTAAGAGGCACTGTATCTTGTTACATTGTTTCTCTCATATTAATCATTTCTGCATGATTTTTTCAAACATTTATCCACCTCTTTTTTTTCTAAAGAGACTTGAAGAAACACATTGCTTCCAAAGTATGATTCCTCTGGTCTTTATAATAGAAGCTTAGCTCCCACACTTAGACGCCAGGTTTACATAATAAACTTGTTACCTCTTTTTGAAGGTGAATCTCTTCAATTTTTAGAAGCTGTTCTTATTTTCTACAATAAAAATGTTAGTGTTCTTACTTAATAAACCACACTTACCATTTTCCAATATTGTTAATATTTCAGATTTACTTCAATGATAATCAATATTGATATGGAGTTTTTGGACTAGAACCCGGATTCTTTTTTTTTTTAATTAAATCTTTATTGTTCAGATTATTACATTTGTTCCTCTTTTTTTCCCCCCCATAACCCCCCTCCTCCCAGTTCCCGCCCCACCCTCCGCCCTCACTTCCCATCCACTGTCCTCATCCATAGGTGTACGATTTTTGTCCAGTCTCTTTCCGCATCTCCCACAACCCTTTCCCCTCCAAGAAAAGTCAGTCCATTCCCTTTCTATGTCCCTGATTCTATTATGATCACCAGATTATTTATTCACTTGCTCCTTAGATTCACTTGTTGATAGATGCATGTTTGTTGTTCATAATTTGTATCTTTACCTTTTTCTTCTTCTTCCTCTTCTTAAAAAATACCCTTCAGCATTTCATATAATACTGGTTTGGTGTTGATAAACTCCTTTAGCTTTTTCTTATCTGTGAAGCTCTTTATCTGACCATCAATTCTAAATTATCGCTTTTCTGGGTAGAGGAATTTTGGTTGTAACATCTTGCTATTCATCACTTTGAATATTTCTTGCCACTCCCTCTGGCCTGAAAAGTTTCTGTTGAGAAGTCAGCTGACAGTCTCATGGGAGCTCCCTTGTAGGTAACTAACTGCTTTTTTCTTGCTGCTTTTAAGATTCTCTCTTTCTCTTTAACCCTTGCCATTTTAATTATGATGTGGCTTGGTGTGGGCCTCTTTGGGTTCCTTTTGTCTGGGATTCTCTGCACTTCCTGGACTTGTAAGTCTATTTGTTTCACCAGGTAGGTGAAAAAAGTTTTCTGTCACTATTTTTTCAAATATGTTTTCAATATCTTGCTCTCTCTCTTCTTCTGGCACCCCCAAAATGTTGGTACTTTTGAAGTTGTCTCAGAGGCTCCTTACACTATCTTCATATTTTTGGATCCTTTTTTCTTTTTCTTTTTACAGTTGGGTGTTTTTTGCT
>NW_006293951.1:1721010-1726729 GCF_000327345.1 Myotis davidii
TCCTGTCCCGGGGGCTCTGCCTCTCTGAGTCCCAGCAACCACTGCAAACCTCGGAGAGAAAACTGCCCCCGAGTTCCGACCAAAACCAGACAGTCCCGCTTCTCCCGTTTGAGTCTGGGCCCCTAGAGACTCGCCCAGATCTGGAGCTCAGAGTCTGAAACTCCCTCCCGATTGAAAGCCGCTAGCTCGCTCCGCGCACACTCCACACCTGAGAATTTCACGTCAGCATTGCGCCTCCTCTGAGTCTGGGTATGATATTCTCTTTCCTCCTAGTTGTAGAATTTCCACTCAGCCAGCCTCCCTGTGGTTCTGGATGATGTCTGTTCTGTCTTTTAGGTGTAATTTGAATTGGTTGTTCAAGGCAGCAATCTCTGGCGTTAATCTATGCCGCCATCTTGGTTTCTCTGGAACCCGGACTCTTTGTCTGCAGGAGTCAAAGAATGAATCCATGGACAGAAGGTGGGAAGCAAAGGTGGAGATTTATTGAAGAACAAGGACAGACTCCCATGTGGGGAGGGGGAAAGGGTCCCACTGAGTTGCTTTTCCCTATACAGCTTATAAAGGCTGCAGATCCTTGTGCTTTATTTTAATTTATTTTAAAAACAGCTTTATTGAGATATTTACAAACCATAAAGTTCATTCTCCCAAAGAGTACAATCCAGGATTTACAGCATAATCACAGAATTATGCAACTATCACTACTATCTTAATTTATTTTTTTTCTTTTTCTTTTTTTTATTGCTTAAAGTATTACAAAGAGTATTACATATGTCTCCTATCCCCCCTCCCCCGCCCTTGACAATACCCCTGGCCTCCCCTACCCCCCAGTGTCTTATGTCCATTGGTTATGCTTATATGCATGCATACAAGTCCTTCGGTTGATCTCTTACCCACACCCCTTGTGCTTTAATATCCCCTCTAATTGGTCACTATTCCCTTAAACTGGTTAACTATAGTAACTCCTGAGTTCAAAGGTCAAACCTCACATGAGACCTGTGAGGAACCTCCTCTCCCCCGCCCTTCCTTATTGTTTTCCTATTCCCTTTGGGCTTTCTTCTTCTCCTTCTGGATGAAGAGCTTCCTTCCCTTTATTTTGTAAATATAGACCTTTTGCTGTTCCCAGCTCCCTCATTCTATGGAAATGTACCTGTTGCAGCTTTCAGCTCCTCTATTCTATGGAAATATACCTTCTGCTGCTCTGCAGCCCTGTGCTTCCTCCATGGTCCCCTTGATTTCTAAAATTTCCTAAAATGAGTCTTTTTCCATGCCCCAAAATTCCTGTTTCAATATGACTAATATTTGGCGGACAGGAGTCCTGGTGGTGGTGGTTAGGAACCACATTTTTAATACTCTGCCTAGACCCTCATCAAATCTCTCTTCTACTCTCTGAGATAACCTCAGTTTGGGGTTTTAGCATAATTTAGAGCTTAATGTGACATTATACATTATACTTAGTATTGAATAAGTCACTATTTTCTCATCAGGAAGGTGTAATGTCTATGTTAACCATTCTAATGTGAATTTCCCCTCCTTTCCCCCCATTTTATGTGGTACCCCATCCCAAGATCATCCCTTTCTGTAAATCAAGATTTTATTACGTAAATAAACTTTTTACTGAAGATATTTCTCTTCTCCTTTTCTTCTCCGTAGCACTTCCCCTTCTCTGTTCCACAAATTGACCACATGGTTTATGAAGTCTTTTTTTGAGGAATTATTTGCAAATAGAATGGAATGTACATGATAATTGTAAGTTAATTCTGTCTGAAAGAGCAAAACCTCTGGTTAGTTTTCAGAAACTTAGGTCTGTGGAGGGAGGGTCTATTTTTAAGTTTTGTGACTTTAATTATTTTAGGAAGTCAGTTTTACTGTGTTTTTTTTTTTTTTTAATGACTGGATGGAATGGTCCCTAGGGTGGTATTAGGAAACCTGTGCTGTGGCTTTAGTCCATTAGTGTATTAATCATTGCATTTTTGTCATTTTGACAACCTATAAAATGGAACAAAAATATTCCATTTTTGTAAGAAATAAATAAGATGATAGAAGTGTGGAGGCTGTAGTTTGCCCCTGGCCACACATTTCTGACAGAACTAAAGAGAGTTGTAGATTTTTTTCAGTTTATTTTGTTACTTGTTGTTAGAATGGAGTGGGGACTTATGAGCGCTTTATATATCAGACTGGAAACGAAAAGCCCATCCATTCTCAAAGTAAAGGTATTCAAACAACACAACTATTGTTATCCTTTTATAACTACTCTATAATATATATTTCTATAATATGAGTACCTTATGGTAATAATACTAATTCCTCTCTACTGCTCTTGCATCATTGCTGTCATTCATTTTACTTGTACATAATCATACATAACCATATATAAGCATACAGTGTTATTTTGAATGTACTCATCTGTTAGATCAATTAAGAATAATAAAAAGGTTTTATTCTGTCTTCTTATTTCTTCTACAATACTCTTTGTAATTTAAATAGGTCCAAGTTTCTGAAGTATATGATTTTACTTTTTCCCTAAATAATTTCTTTTAACTTTTTTTTTTTTTTGCAAGGCTGTCTATAGATGACCAATTCTCTCAATTTATTTGCCTGAGAAACTTTTTTCCTCTTTCACTTATAAATGATAATCTCACAGATACAGAATTCTAAGTTGCTTGGGTTTTTCTATTAACCCTTTAAATATTTCATCTCATTCCCTTCTTGCTTGCCCCGTTTCTGAGGAGAAGGCACATGTACATCTCATCTTTATTCTTCTATAGGTTCGGCATGTCCCCCACTCTGGCTCCTTTCAAGGTTGGTTTGTCTCTGCTGACATGGCATCAGGTTAGGTTTTGATAAAACAGTTTCTCCTGAGGAAAGGCTTTTTCAAGTAGAACAGAACTCTCTGTCCTATTTTTAAATAGTTTTTCCCCTTCCCCCTGCCAGAAGCACAAGAGGATTTTCTGTGATCATCACTGTGAGGACCTGCTAGGGCTCCTGGAGGTAAAACTCACAGAAGTGTGGAGCGCTCCATGACTGCCCCCCCACCCCCCCAGAGATTCTAATTTTCAAGAGTTCTTTACACTGAGCCCTCAGCAATCTGACAATTACAGTCCAGGGTTTTCAACCCCAGCACTGGTTCCTGCAGACATTTCTGCTCATGGGCTTCTGCTTCAGTAAGTTGTGATTTTCTGTCTCCTTCTCTCTTTTTCTCAGTTCTGGAGGTAGCAGTTTGCCTCGTGGTCAAACTTTTCTGACAGAACTAAGAAGAACTGTAGATTTTTTTCAGTTTGTTTAGTTTGTTAGTTGTTGTTAGAATGGGGTGGGGACTGATGAGCTACTTATAAAACTTATATATATCAGACTGGAAACTAAAAGCCCATTGAGTTTCAAATTCAACATCTGTTGTAAGGCAGAGTACCAGCATTTTTACTCCCTGCCCTGCCTAACTTGTTTCAGTTAAAAAGTTGTGGGTCAATTGAAAATATTTTCTCATCTTATTCTAAACAACTTTGCCCATAGACAGCATCATTATTTGGCAAGTCCAGTGCACCTGATTCTGACAGGGACTTTGGAGTGAGTAGAATCCTATCTAATAATAGACAAAGATTGAAATTGACTGTACCTTCGCTATGCCTTCCATTGGCTAATCAGCGAGATATGCAAATTAACCACCAACAAAGATGGCCGTTAATTTGCATGCGTAGGCACAAAGCGGCGGAGCAAAGACTGAAGGTGGCTCTGGCTGGAGCAGCGAGGGCTGTGAAGGTGGCTCCGGCTGGAGCGGCACCGGTTTTCCTCCGGCACCCGGGACCCAGGCCTTTTGCACGAATCTTTTCGTGCAACAGGCCTCTAGTATGTTTCATAATAAAGAAGGCCTGAATATCAACTCCCCATTTAAGAACATGGGAAGGCTAACCTAGTCAGCTCAAGTGGTTTTATGCCCTTTAACTCTGCCAAGGCAATCTCAGGACTAGCTTAAGAGGGCATTAAATATATCCCCACACATCAAGTTCCCTATTTAAAATTCTTAACTAAGTTTCAACCACCATATCATTAGTCAGTTACAGTGAACCCAGTACCATCATTCTGTGAGGGTTGTTTCTAACCTGTTTGAAGTATACTCCTTCCACCTTGATTTTAGAAGTAAGAACAGTGGGGTTAAGGCAACAGAGTCCAATTTCACCAGCATTCTTTTCACCAGCACCCCCAATTTCACAGGAGTCCAGTGTGTAGCATTCTTCTCTTGATATTCTGTTTCTTCACTTCTTCATTTTTGAGACTGTATTGAGAACATTCACATTGCAGTACAAGATTATAACCAGCCTGTCCCCAAATGGTGTCTTTCTCTGTGGCCTTGAAGTCTAAATGTCCCTTAGAAGAATATGAGAATAGGTTTTCTAGCAAACATAAGTGAAATATCCTTTATTGTTGAATTTGCCTAACTTTATCTGAGAATTTTCCATACTGGCAGGAAGAATAATGCCTGGAATGGGTTCAGACTCTTTGGATGCTGGTCTTATTCCCAAGGGAGGATTTATTCTAAAGAAGTATGTGTGCTTTGGGGGACCCAAGGAGAGAGACAAATGTAACTGGCATTGAAGAAGGAACCAGAATAAGAAATTAAAGAGCTAGTCATCAGTGCCTATATTTTCAAGCCTGCGTCATCTCCCTTCCTGGGGCTGCTTTTCTCTGCTTTCCTGGCCACCCCGCAGAGAGCGCCTGGCAGTTGTTGCCCTTGGAGGGTGGTAATTAATCACACCCCTGTCCCCTATGGGGTCGGAACCAATTTTAGCGACGGAGGAATCAGACGGATGAAGATAAAAATATCAGCCTTATTCCTAGTAAGACTGGATAAGAGAATGTAAGTTAAAGTTAAGGACAAATGAGCTTCCTAATACTTTCTCTCTTGAATTAAATCATCTTAGAGATATGGGTCTCACCCCTGTGCAGGGACAGAGTCTCCCCAGGAAACTTTCACCATGGAGGTACAGACAAGGCAAGAAGCTATTTGTGTGCAAGCTCTTAATTCTACTCAAAGAAAACTAAGGAATGATGAAGGTCAGAGTGTCACTATCTAACCATTCAGGTAAATCAATTATGAGTAAGGCGCAGAGGGAGAGAGACTGAAACTGTTACTCTGGGAAAAGACAACTGTGAGAACAAAGCATGCATCTTTTTTCTTAAATTAATCATTTGGTCTTATTATTTAAACTAGAGGCCCGGTGCACAAAAATTTGTGCATCACTCTGTAACAGTGTCTAGGGGCCCCTAAAGTCAAATCCGTCGCAATTTGTCATCTTAGGTTCCTGTCAAAAGTTTATGTCATTCTGCTAAGAAGATAATTCTTCAGTTCACTAATTGAAATGGCTTAGCCATGCTAAAGAAGGTGCATTTATTTACTTAAAGATGCTGTATCTCCTAACTTTCCCCTAACTGCTCATAAACCAACAGACTCCAAATCTTGCACCCTCCACTGTGTCCTGTTGCCACCCTTATCCCCGGGCCCCTTCCTCTTCATTGTATTCTTTCTTCAGCCTCTGTAATTTCACTCATAGTCCAGGGTGGTGATTATTCATTTTTGAAATATCAAGCCAAGCTTCCAAAGGAAAGAAGAGGATATCACCCTCCCAGTATGGTTCCAGGACCCCAGGCTCCTATTGTGAACTGGATCTTTCAGTGTTCCCGGGGAAGGAGCAGAGGGAGGGGACCAGTGCTGCCTCCTTGGCACTGC
>NW_006293951.1:1727178-1733755 GCF_000327345.1 Myotis davidii
TGTTTTTTTTTAGCTTCTATATTTGTTAAAATGTTTCAAACTGCAGGCTCAGAGGCCTGCAAGGCAGGCGGGGAACGTTGGTTTCCTCCGTCACTGAAGCAAGCAAACCTCATGTTTGCTTCAAGCTGCCTGGCTGGCGGCTGCCATCTTGGCTGGCAGTTAATTTGCATGTTAATTTGCACCCCTGATTAGCCAATGGGAAGGGTAGTGGTCGTACGCCAATTACCATGTTTCTCTTTTATTAGATAGGAGGAAGGAGGGAGGATAGCTGGTGGAAAAAAAATCATAGTGGCTTAATTTGGGCCAGGTGTCTTCAGTAAGTTTAATCAGTGCAGCCAGGGTAGACGTCCTGCAGGACAAATTTGGCTGCCAGAAATTCTCCCCATTGGACTTGGGAGCAAGACCCCAAAGAAAACCAAAAGTTAGGAGCTTAGCAGACAAACTTAAAAAACATCTAATCCATGCTTTCATTCACTACAAATGAGAAAAAAAAATTTTTTTTCGTTTAATTGCAACTTATGGAGAAGCTACAAGTGCAGTACAAGGAACTCCCAAATTCCTCAAAGGTTTACCTAGTCTCTTAGCTGTTTTGTTATTTTCTCTATAAACATCTGTCTTTCTGCATATTTTTTGAAACTTGAGAGTAATTGGGAGATATCATGCACCTTCATTCATAAATATCTTGAGTGTGTTTTTCTTAAGAAAATGACATTCTCTAACATAACCAGAGTTTAGTTATAGATTTAACAGAAATACATTACTAGTATCTCATCCAGAGTCCATATTCAGTCTTATTCAATTGCCCCAATAATGTTCTCTCTGGCTTTTTCTATTTTTCTCCAAAAGAGGAACTCCCATTCAGGGTCACAAATCACATGTAGTTATGAAATCTCTTCAGTCTCTTATAATGTGGCATAGTACCTCAGCTTTCTTTGTCTCTGTGGCCTTGATGTTTTTGAAGTATACAGGACATTGTGGAATGTCCCTGATTTTGTTTTAGAATCAGATTACGCTTTTTTGTATGTGTGAGAGATATCACCAAAGTAAGGCTATGTTCTACTCATGTAATGAGGCCTATGTCCCTTTCTTACAATTTTGATGGATTAGCTTTGACTTGGTGAAAATATTTACTGCCAGGCTTCTCTATTGTAAATTTACTTTTTATTATTTTTATTAATAAATGATATGTGTGGGGATATTTTGAGATGATGCACATTTCCTATGTGTAATCAAATTTTCACTCACTACTTTTATCATCCATTAATGATTTTTCAACTGAATGATTAAAAAATAATTTTTCCATTGATGACTTTTTTGGGGTCTTGTCAAAAATCAATTGCTCATATATGTGTGGGTTTATTTTTGGACTCTTTACATTGTTCCTTCAATCTATTAACCTATGCAAATAACACTTTTGATTAGTGAAGCTTTATAGTGAATTTTTAAAAATTTATCTTTATTATTGAAAGTATTACAGATGTCCCCTTTGTTTTTGTTTTTGTTTTTTTTTTTCCCATTGACCCCCTCCACCCCGAACCTGCCCCTCCCAGGCCTTCAATAGACTATTGGTCTATGCATATATGCATAGAAGTTTCCCAGTTAATCTCTCCCCACCCTCCCCATAAACCCTGCCTCCTCTCTGAAATTCATCAGTCTGTTCCATGCTACTATGTCACTGGATCTATTTTGTTTATTAGATTCCACATATGCATGATATTTATCTTTCTCTGACTGGCTTATTTCACTTAGCATAATGCTCTCCAGGTCGATCCAGGCTGTCTCAAATGCTAAGAGTTCCTCCTTTTTTATAGCTGCATAGTATCCCAATGTGTAAATGCACTACAGCTTTTTTTTTATCCACTTATCTGCTGGTGGGCATTTGTGCTGTTTCCAAATCTTAGCTATTTTAAATTGTGCTGCTATGAATATAGGGGTGCATATATTCTTTATAGTGAATCTTAAAGTTAGGTAGTGTAAATTCTCTAATTATATTTTTAAAAACTGTTTTGGCTACTCTAGACCCATTGGGTTTCAGTTAAATAATTTAGAAATAGCTTGTCCATTTCTATATTTTAAAATGCCTCTGCATTTATGTTTGGAGTTGTAATTAATTTATAAATCAATTTGGGGAGAACTTATACCTTAAAAACATCTAGTCATCTAACCAATGAAAATGGTATAACTCTTTTTGTCTTCTAAAAAAAATCTGCAGTGTTTTGTATTTTTCAATGCCAGGACCTTTTATGTTTTCTTAAATGTATTCCTGTGTATTTTTAGTGCTCATTGATGAGAATTTTTTTTAAATATATTTTATTGGTTTTTTACAGAGAGGAAGGGAGAGAGATAGTTAGAAACATCAATGAGAGAGAAACATCGATCAGCCGCCTCCTGCACACCTCCTACTGGGGATGTGCCCGCAACCCAGGTACATGCCCTTGACCAGAATCGAACCTGGGACCTTTCAGTCCGCAGGCCGACGCTCTATCCACCAAGCCAAACCGGCCTCGGCGATGAGAATTTTTATAATTTAATTTTCAATTGTTTCCTCCTATTATTCTGAAATACAATAAATTTTAATTTAATTCTTGTAATCTGTGACCTTGATAAACTTACTTATTAGATTTAATAGTTGCTTTGTAGATTCCTTAGAGCAGGAGTTAGAAAATTGTGGCATGTAGAACAAATCTGGCCCACTACTTGTTTTTGTTAAAAAAAAAAAAAAAAAAAAAAGGTTCATTGGAACACAGACATGCTCATTCATTTACCTATTTTCTATGGTTTTCACAGAAGAGTTGAGTACTTAATAGACCGTAGTTACGGCTTATGGAGCCCAAAATATTTACTATCTGGCCTTTGAAAACCTCTCTGCCAAACTCTGCCTAATATTTCTCTATATATTTAATCATAGCTTTTGTGGATAGAGAAAATTTTACTCCTTCCTTTCCAATTTTATGCCTTCTATATTTTAATGTTTTATTCTTTGCTGTATTCAGTGCTATACCCTCTCCCTCCAGTACAACATTGAATAAGATAGTGAAAAGTGACAATACTGATTTGACCCTAAAAGGAATGAATGAAATACTTAATCATTAAATATGACATTATTTATAGGTTTATCATAGACATTTTTTTATTGGACTGGGAAATTTTTCTTTTATCCCCAATTTTCTGAAAATTTTTTTTTGAAAATGACAAACACTGTGGCTATAGCATATAGTTTTGAGAACATTAAGTGAACTAACTTTACAAGTTCTCAACATATAGTTATAAGCACTTAGTAAGTGGTCAATACATACAGCTGTCATATTAGAGATAAAAATTAAAAAAATAAAGATTTCATATTAAAAAGTTAGAAAGCAAATTGTATTTCCCCAAAAAGATACATTTTGAAATTGAAGATTAGAGGGCTTTTCTTTTCTTTCTGAATTTTGATGTGGATATAATTAGAATGAAATATCAACAGTTCCCCTACCAATGTGTGAAGCAAATCCTCACCTTTATGCTTCGACTTCAGTTCTTTCTCCAGTGATTCTTGGAGAGTCAGGGAAAGGTGGAAAAGGAACCTGAAATGTTATGCACTAAGTTTGATTATGAAGTTGAAATGTGTTTATTATATTATTTTTATTAACATTGGTTTCTCCGACACTCATTGGGATCTATGCAAGAATCAGACCAGACTACCTTTATGAATTTTAACGGCAAAATAGATGACATTTGATATGATTGGAATTTTTCAGGTAAATCTTTGTTTTTTACAAACATTGAAATGAGAACATAATATGAAAGTGAATATTAAATAAATTTGGAATACTTTCAATAATTATTTATGAGGAAGAAAAAACAAAAGGCACAGCTTCTGAAAATATCTTCTTTGTAACTCTACAGATGCAGCACTCTCTTGAATCCAGCTATGAACAATGTTTGTTGTCTACTGAAATAACATTTTATTAAAAATTCCTTTTATTACTCTAGTTAATGGAACCATACAGTGCAATATCATTTCATGATCATTATTATTAACAATTAAAGTCATCCTTGTTCTAATTAAAAATTATACCACTGAGATACTTTTTTCCTTGTCATTTTAAAAAGAACTGATTGCTGTTTGTAACATGTACTAAAAAACATGACAAAATATATATATTGTTCAATATAAAATATACTAGAGGCCCGGTGCACAAAAATTTGTGTACTCGGTGGGGGAGAGGGGGGTCCTACAGCATGGCCTGTGCCCTCTCGCAGTCTGGGACCCCTCGGGAGATAACGACCTGCTGGCTTAGGCCTGCTCCCGGGTGGCAGAGGGCAGGCCCAATCCCTAAGTGCAGCCCCTGGTGAGGCTCAGAGCAGGCCTGATTGGGCAGTTGGGGCTCCTTCCCCTGTCATGCACAGAGCAGGGCAGATTGGGAGGTTGCAATGCCACCCTCAGTCACGCTCAGGGTAGGGCCGATTGGGGGGTTGGGGCACCGCCCCCTGTCACACTCAAGGCAGGGTCGATGGGGAGGTTATGGCTGTACCCTGTCACACACAGAGCAGGGCTGATCAGGGGGTTGGGGCACCGCACCCTGTCACACACAGAGCCGCAGGGCAATCAGAGGTTGGGGAGCTCCCCCATATCAGGCACAGAGCAGGGCTGATCAGGAGGTTGGGGCACCTTCCCCGTCACGAACAGAGCAAGGCAGATAGGGTGGTTGTGGCCCCACCCCCTGTCACACACAGAGCCGCAGGGTGATCAGGGGGTTTGGGCGCTGCCCCCTGTCACGTTGATCCCGGTGCCGGGAGCCCTTTTAGCTCCGCTGATTATGGTGCTGGGAGGCATATTACCCTTTTACTATACCAGCTTTAGCTCTGGCTCCAGCTCTGAGGCCTCTGCTGCTGAAAGCAAGTATCTGGTTTGTTTGTGTTCTATAATTGAAACTCTGTATCAACTCCAGCTCTGAGATCCCGGCTGGCTGAAAGCAGGTTTCTGGCGTTTGTTTACCTTCTATATTTGTAAGAATGTTTCAAAATGCAAACTCAGAGTCCAGCAAGGCAGGCGGGGAACGTTGGTTTCCTCCGTCACTGAAGCAAGCAAGCCTCATGTTAGCTTCAAGCTGCATGGCTGGCGGCCGCCATCTTGGCTGGCAGTTAATTTGCATATCGCCCGGATTAGCCAATGGGAAGGGTAGTGGGTGTGCAGCTAATTACCATGTTTCTCTTTTATTAGATAGGATTCTGGGAAACAATGATGCCTCCTGAAGTTGTTCAATGAAGTGTTTCTACTACTTTCTGGGAGATAGTGTAAAGGGGTTAAATGCACAGAGAGGTAGCTAAACTGCCTAAGTTCAAACTTGAATTGTCCTTGCTAGCTGTGCATTTCACTTTCCACCCCTGTGAAATGCCCTGTGCCTATCATCGTATTACTAATAATATGGTAGCCCGTTCATTGTTCTCTGCAATGCTTAACATATGCAGATGTTCAGTTATTTTGTAAGTTCATTAAAAACAAGATAAGTTTGTGTCTATTTCATGAAATAACTGACAAAAAAACTTATGTCAAGTATTTAGAAGAGTAAACTTGAAATCTGGTGTGCCCTTTTGCTTTCTAGACCATTATCTGTTGTGAGACTAGTAAGATATTAAATGTTAAAGACTGTCAACAGTTAAAGTGCTCTGGAAAATCAAACAAAATATTGTTTTTCTCTGCTATATGATTGTTTAGACTATGTATTTTCTTTGCTTCAATTTCTTGATTTTGTCATTTACCTTCAGGCACTTTTTTTGACAGATAAAATCAAGAGGAAGAGGTAAAAAGTAAAATCTAAGAACTTCACAGGAGAAATTCCAATAAAAGTTAAACTTTTCAATTTATAGTTAAAAAAAGGAGTAAAGGGTTTTTCACAAAGTGGAGCTGCCTCTGTTGTTTTGAGCCTCCATTATTTTAAAACAAATCAAATCACAAATACATTAACTAGAAATATAGAGTTTACTTAAATATTTAAGGAAACAGAATAGAGGGCTACACTAGTGGTTTCTTAAAAAAACACTTATTCCTTTTAACAAAGTTCAAGCATGCTGAATGGAGCTTCATTTATCCTCAATTACATTAATAGCATCTAACACTTACATTGTATCTACTCTTTGCTAGATAATATTCCATACCTTTTCACATATTTGACCCATTTATTCACAACAGCTCTATGTCTTACTACATACACCATTATTATCTTTACAAATGAGGAAGCAGAGACACTAAGATGAGAGACTTGACCAGGGTAAAATGACTCCTCCTTATTATTATTATTACTTTACAAATATGTTTTGAGTCTCCTTTTGAGGAAAAAGAAAATGCTCTCTCATAACATATCTCTCTTCTGTTTCATTTTTCCATTCCACATTCATAGGGCTGTGTCTGCTAATTATACAAGTAATTTCAGTTTCAAGCAAACTAATTTCTATTCTTGTGGATTTCCAATGCAGGTATTCTGAAGGCATCTGGACAAACACAAGCCAAGGGAAAGATAGATATACAGAGCAAGTTTAAGCTGATCTCTCTCTCTCTCTCTCTCTCTCTCTCTCTCTCTCTCTCTCTCTTTCTCTC
>NW_006293951.1:1733788-1741489 GCF_000327345.1 Myotis davidii
ATCCGCTCCCCCACTCTCCTTCCCTTTGTACACACTGGCACAGAGAGCAGAGACTCAAGGATCCAAACTTGGTTACACAGTTAGTCAAATACATATTGAGCCATTCAAGGGTCCATTGGACCAGCCACCCATTCTGTTTCCTGTCAGGCCAGAGTCTACTGACTCCCATACCTCCCTTCACACTCAACGGACATGTTCACATACATCTGACTCAAGGCAGCTTTAAGAATGAATGTGAAATGTGGAATACACTTCTTCACACTTGTGGTTATGAATTCATATGGGATATAAAAAACTTCTTAATGAAGGAGAAATTATACCCTGATCCAATACTTAAGCTAAGAATACATTTTAAAATTTCACCTTAGTGCTCTATTTTCTACCCATTCAGGTCCATGTAAATCAAGTTGAAAACAACTTGATGTTTAAGCAGTTTTCTAATCTAAATGCAGGAAGCGGAATAATTTATTCCTCCTGAGCCATAAATAGAGGCCCATCACATCAGAATGTTCCTTTCCCCACACCTCTACTTAGCAAAGACTCATACTTTCTAAGGATAGGTCCTCAGGGAAACAGAATCTCCTTGTTCTAGAATTCTGATTTAGTGGCTTGAAGGCCAAACCTGGGACTATATACCTTTCAAAAAGTCACCCAGAGAGACCTAAAAATTAAAATAATCTCACCTGATCAAATATTAGGTTAAAACATATAAAACTGTCATTTGTAGGTAAATAATGATCAAATATTAACAATTTCATATATTTCAATGATGATGAGCACAAGAAAATGCCAGCTATTGGCTCTGAAACTAGAGTCCAGTGCTCACAAATTCTAGCTATTTGTCAAATGGCTAGAAGTTTCCTAGCTATTTGACAAACTTTTCAGTGTTTGGGGACCACTGATTCATGCCACTGTGTTTGGCACCAGTTTCACTTCCCATTGGTTATGTACAATTATTCTTTATTTTATATGCCCAACAAGAAATTTGGGGAAACCAAATTAAAAAAAAGAAAACTTTCCCAGGGATACCTATTATCCCCTCCGCTGTTCTAACAAGAAGCTGTCCTCACGCTGCTCCTGTCAGCTTATGCAATGGAAAGCCAAAGCTTTTTTTCTGACATTTTTCCTGGGAGAAGAGGTGAATGAAGCTGTTGGAAACTGTAGCACAGAAAGCTAATATGCTCTTCTCTTGCATCAATGAAATGAAGACAAAAACTTGTCTGTAGACAATGAGAAACTCAGAATGTGTACCCACACATCTACCAGCCAGAGGCCTATCCTAAGAGTAGAAGAGTTGCGTTCACATGACCATGTACCAGATTTTTCAGCAACATCCACATGAGACATGCTATGATTGAAATTGTCATTTTGGAGTGTGCAGGAAGAAACATATATTGAGTTAATTACAGAGAGAGAGAGAGAGAGAGAGAGAGAGAGAGAGAGAGAGAAAACATATATATTATTGGCATGCATATTCATAAAATAGATGTATATGATTATGTTTGATCTGTAGACCAATTTGGGGAGTCAATACCTTAAAAATATTAAGTGTTCCAATCCAGGGACATAGGCTATAGTTTCATTTATTTAGATCTTCTTTATTTTTTTTTTGATGTTTTGTAGTTTTCAATAAGCATGCCTGTACTTCTTTCATTAAGTTCATTTCCAAGTGTTTCATTCTTCTTGATGCTATTGTGAATGGATTTGTCATCCTAATTTCTTATTTGATTTTCATCGCTAGTGAATGTCCCTTTTTTTGATCTACATTGTCATGTTACATAGGCGCCATATTGGTTTTATTATTTCTCTCTTTCAAGCTAAGTGAACTCTATCCATGACATTTGTTAACATGTTATGAAAGCCACATCCATGTTTCCCAACAGTCTGAACTCATAATTATGGCCAGTTTTCCCCATTTCATCATAGCAGAAGGCAAATTGTTTTACCTAGCATAAGAATAAATATATATTAAGTCATTATTTTTGAATGATGCTAGAAACTCTTAATCCAATTTATATTGGCACGCACACAGGCTAAAAGGGGGCTTGTCATATGGCTAAGGAAACAAAGACATTTGAATTCCCTTGCTTTTAGTTAATACCATGAGTATAAAATATAAAAAATAACTTTTAAACAGTTATTGAGGAAGGAGGAAGTGCCCTGTTCTGGATGCTTCTAATAAGAGCACATCCTTGGTGGTGGGGAGTATGATGATAATAGTGATGCTATTTGGTAAAATTGCCTTTTCCTGTTTTTCCTTTCTGTGAATGGAGCTCAATTATTAACTGGGATTTCCCTTCTTGCTACCTCTTGGGAGGTCAAACGACTTGTCCTAGAAGTAAATTCAGGAAGAGTAACTGGACATTTTTGCCTCTGTTGCACTCTCTTCTTTCTCTTGAGAGTGTCCCTGGCTACAGAGAGCAAACATTCTCCAAGTCACAAGTTCACGCAGGGGCTATCTGATATGCTGTTGTGGTTTGGGAGTGGGGAAATGTAAATAAGCTTGATTTTAGAGTTCTGGGTGGGTTAGTAAACCCTCAGGCAAAAAGTAAACCCTCAGTAATAAAAAATATTTTACCCTCCATATTCACTCTTTGTTTCATTTCTCATCCTTTTGATGATCTGTGGATAAGAAATTCTACTTATTGGAGGTTCCCTCAGAAATTCCAACAAAAAAATTATAATAATACCAATAATAATAATAGATAATATTTATCAAATACTTCTCACATGTAAAACATCCCTTTAAATGTTACAGATTTAATAAAATATTGATGACAGTGCTAATTCATGAGGATGGCTATCCACTTTACAAGTACAAAAAACAAATAAACAAACAAACTCAAAGCACAGAAAGGTTATGTAACCTGTTCGAGGTAACAGAGTTAATAAGGACCAGGGCCAGGATATACGCCCAGGCAGTTTAGCTCCAGGACTTGTGTGCCCTTCACCACAGCATTATGCTCCTGAAAGTGCAGGTTTTTTTCTTCTCATTTTGCTAAAAAGGAAACTAAGGCACAGAGAAATGAAATAATTTGCCCACGTTAGCACAGGAAAGCAGTGGTGGAACTAATAATGAAACAAATAGCTCCCAGTCGACCTCCCCGAGTTCTGATTTCCAGAACAGATAGTGGGGAGGTAACTCACTGAGGCTATTGCTGACAGGGACACAGAGAAGGAAACTAAGGCTCAGAGGGATTATGTTCACCCAGCTGGGACATCACCGAGCGAGGATTCTCACCCAAGGCAGTGAGGCACTGATCCTACCTCTGTAACCTCCACACTCTACTTCCACGTTCCTGATGAGTATTCCTTGGGACAGAAGACCACTTTAAATGATGTTTTTGTTTTTGTATTTGTGGGTGACAAGAATGAGAAAATTTTCAGAAATTATTCCTTCTTAAGTTTATACTTGGAGTTTATGTTTCTGATTTTGAGGATGATGAGACAATTGCTTTCGTTACACCAGAGTATATAAAGATGCTCAAATAATGGGTGTGTTGAATTTGTTTACAGACCTGTGCCTGCAGCCCAGGAAAACTAAGAAAGAGGACGCTTGCTAACAGACATTGTTTATTACCAGTTATTGAAAAGTAGTCAGCTTCTCTTCAACTTAAACTGTTTGTGTCTCTTGGCAAAGCCAAATAAACATTTTCTGCTTTGGAAATCATCAAGGAATTGAAATGTCAAAGAACAAAGATGAAATGTCAAAGAAGGAAGGCATTATTTAAGTGAATGTTTCTCTTTTTAAAGTGTCTATGTGTTTGGGTATGTGAAAGTAAAAATATGTGACAGCAATGTGCGACTTAAACAAAATTCTATGGAATGATTGCTGTAGAGTTTGATAAAAGATTTATAGCTGTTTTGTGTTTTCTAACTTTAATTTGTTGTTTGGCGGACACTGAAATGATTCTTTTATAGTAGAAAATGTTTAAGAAGATTATCATCCATTTCTTTCAGACTCACAATATTCTGTGGCTTCTCCTTTTTCTTCGTAAACTTCTAACTAGCATGGCTTCTCCCAAGCCATTATTTTGAAGAATACAGCTAAACCAAAGAAATATTTCGTTGTTGGAAAAGCGTGGCTTGTTGCTCAGATCAGCAGGGGATACTCATGTTTCGTTAAGATAATGAAAGGACAGTATTTTTCCTGGAATTAGATTTTAGGACACCTTTTTGGATGTTGCCGTGTTTTCATTATCCTGATGGTTACACAATCCTTATTTTCAAGGAGCGCAAGGTACTTTATAAACATTTTATTACTCCTCCCAGGGTTTTGGTATTCAATTATAAATGGTGTGGCATGAAAACATTTTAAGTTATAAGGACGGCTGTTTTCTTCCATGAATTAACTATTCATATTCTATTTTCATTTTCTTGATTAAAAAGTGAGTCATTCACACTCTCAGCATAGTTTCAACCTCTGTACTCAATCTGGCACTAACCCACTTGTATGTAACTGAAAACATATTTAGATGTACACTCGTCCACATCAAGTCATTCTGTGTGGTTAGTTGTTTTCTTCCTTAAATTAGGAGAGGCGTATAGGCATTGATGATGTTTTGGGTGTCATATTTTTGTGTGTGGGGGGAGATCTCTTGGTAGATTAAAAGGAGCTGCATCTGATAGGTATAAACTTCTGCTGTTTTGTGGCATTTTAAATTTAACTTTGCAAAACAAACTCTATTTAAATAGCAATTCACCAAATTTAAAACAAAGGTAAGCCTTTGTTAGTTACAGTAATCATTGCATAATATG
The DNA here is from genome assembly GCF_000327345.1 of Myotis davidii. Lineage (NCBI taxonomy): Eukaryota > Metazoa > Chordata > Mammalia > Chiroptera > Vespertilionidae > Myotis > Myotis davidii. The sequence goes on from NW_006293951.1 coordinate 1,738,547, forward strand.
TGATTACTGCATCTGGTATTTTATTGATTATGATATAAATGTAAGAGTTTGTAAATGGCACAACAGGCAAATTGATCACCAAAAAAAGTTTTTAATACAATTGGAAGAACAAACTTTAAAAGCAAAGTGACATCGGGATAATTGATGAAATTGTATACAGCAAATGAGAAGTTAAGATATAATTGTACATTTTGACACATGGAAAGTATGTCTATAAAAGAAAGAGTCTGAAGGTGTGGAAATGTAGAACTTATTCAGAAAGACTTCTCTATAAAGGACTAGATGACAAAATCACAGGTGAGACTGATGGCATGTGGAAATATAAAGCATTTTTATCTATTCATTGATTTAACTCATGAGCACCTACTCTGTCAGCTTATGCTAGAGGCTCACTATAGAATATTAAACAAAACAAAGTCCCGCCCCTGAATTATGCTGAATACAGACATGCAAACAAGAAATTATGATATAACTGCTGCTATGAGAATAAGAAGGAAGGTCACTTAGTCCAGCATACTCAGAGAGTCATATAGAAAGATCCTTTAGTCTGTCGTGCTAAAACCAGTTTGTAGAGCTCATGAGGAGTAGGGGAGTTGGGGTAAATGAGATAAACAGCAACCAGCTAGGCATCCATTGCTACACTTCGGGCAATTGATGATGATTGACGTACAACAAAAGCAGTAAAATTAAGAACTGCAAAGAATTCAGTAAAGACAAAGGAATAGTCTATTAAGTGACTCCTACAACAAAAATATTGATAACTAAAGTAAAAGTAAATATCATTGAAAAAGCAAAGCTCAGTTTTCTCTCACCATAAAATGCAGAGGACAGAGTCTTATAAACACAAAGAGAGACTTTTTCTGTGAACTTCTGAAGGGTGTGAGGAGAAATAATCTGTTCTGTAAGTGCAAACAAATAGGCTCTATTATGTGTAGGCACTGTCTCTGTTACTGAGAATTAAAATGTCACATCAGACACAATTTCAGACCTTCACAATCTTTTGGTGGAGGAAGCCCATATGCAAGGATGTATCTGTCATAAAATAGTTAGCCTGATTAAATTATGTTTGGAAAATCACTGTAAAAACACCGAGTTTGAGGGATGACCATATATAGCTACCAAGGGGCCTACATTTGTATTGGCACTTATAGGATGAACAGTCCATCAGCCATAATGCACTCAAACATGAGGCAGAGGCGGGAGGAGTGTTGGTGTGTGGGTGATGAGAATAGCTTTCCAGCATTTCTGGGAATTCTAGAGGGTAGTTCTGAAGTGATAGAAACTTGTCTATCCACTTTACCATTCATATTTTATAATTTTTTAAAATATATTTTATTGATTTTTTACAGAGAGGAAGGGAGAGAGAGAGAGAGTCAGAAACATCGATGAGAGAGAAACATCAATTAGCTGCCTCCTGCACATCTACTGGGGATGTGCCCGCAACCAAGGTACATGCCCTTGACCGGAATCGAACCTGGGACCTTTCAGTCCGCAGGCTGACACTCTATCCACTGAGCCAAACCGGTTTCGGCCATATTTTATAATTTAATGTTCACATTTAGGGCCACTGAAACCAGAATTAGGCTTGATAATATCAATAAATATTTTCATACCAATATTCTGGTGGAACTCATTTAAAATTTTTTTTGGTCCCTCATTTTTTAAGTTGAGGTATAAATATATACAATGAGGTGCATATAGTGCACAGATTATAGTGCTTGATGCTGTTTTAGATTGTATACATCTTTGAAATAGTCACCCACGTTCAGATAGGAACAATTCCCGTCATTCAGGTTTCCTCTTCCAGCTTTGCAGTGAATACCACTCCGGTCATATCACACAGGCAGTCTATCTCCACAAGTTAGTTTTGCCAATTTTTGAACGTCATAGAAATGGAATCAGACAATATTAGTGTCTGGCTTCTTTCACTCAACAGAACATTTGCAAGATTTAGCCATGATTTCATGTGTATTTCTTGTTTTGTAGCATTCCGTTATGCTTTTATTATCTATTCTCCTATTGAACAATTAGGCTATATTTGAATAAAGCTGCTATAAACATTTATACATGTCTCCCATACCATTTTCTTTTAAATACTGAAGCATAGGCATTTTATGTATATTAATTAGAATCAGGCTATCTACAAGTTAGGTATTGTCAATGGCTGTAATCAGGGATCCACATGTCAGCACTTGTCCCTTGTCCTTTAATTGAACAGCTCCATTTTAGAAGCAGCTACTTCTGAAGTACATGTATTTCATTATTTCATTTGTCATTATTTCTGGTCACACATTGCACAATTCAATTTCTGATACAGGGATTCACTGCTGAAATTAGTGATTTTTCAATTAGCATAGTGAATGTTGGAAATGAGATATCATTGATGAAAAGAGTGATAATAAAGGTAGTAAGATTAGCTAAAACATTTTGGACACACTGTCCACATTAATTGAACAGGCTATATGCCAACCTCCATGTCCTGTAGCTTGTGCCCTTGAGAGGAGTGCTTGAGACTTGATTATAAAGAACTCTTGATCCATCTATTGTCATGGTGGGTTTTGTTTGGATGATAATAATTGTAAGTCATCTCTAAAGGTACAGAATTTTGCATCTGGAATATTATTGTACCTATTTCAAGTAAACTATTCATGCAAGTTCAGATCAGGTCCTTAAAAAGAGAGAGAGAGAGAGATGGGAATTTATCAAAATGGAAGGAATATTTCCTTCCTTCTTCCATCTTTATATGTAAACTATTTTATCCCTTCTTATAAAGAACTAGAGGCCCGGTGCACAAAAATTTGTGCACTGGGGGGGGAGGGGGGTCCCTCAACCCGGCCTGTGCCCTCTCGTAGTCTAGGACCCCTCGGGAGATAACGACCTGCTGGCTTAGGCCTGCTCCCGGGTGGCAGAGGGCAGGCCTAATCCCTAGGTGCAGCCCCACGT
>NW_006293951.1:1741633-1749865 GCF_000327345.1 Myotis davidii
ACCCTGTCACACTCAGGGCAGGGCCGATGGGGAGGTTATGTCTCTACCCTGTCACACACAGAGCCGCAGGGTGAACAGGAGTTTTGGGCGCTGCCCCTTGTCACGCTGATCCCAGTGCCGGGATGCCTTGCGGCTCCACTGATCCTGGTGCTGGGAGGCATATTACCCTTTTACTATATAGGATAGAGGCCTGATGCACGGGTGGGAGCTGGCTGGTTTGCCCTGAAGGGTGTCCTGGATCCGGGTGGGGGTCCCTACTGGGGTGCCTGGCCAGTCTGGGTGAGGGGCTGAGGGCTGTTTGCAGCTGGTCATACACCCTTCTGGGTGGGGATCCCCACTGTGGTTCCTGGCCAGTTTGGCTGAGAGGCTGAGGGCTATTTTCAGGCTGGCAGGTGACTGAAGCTCACAACTGCTCCTTTTTTTCTTTTTTTATTTCTGGACCAGCTGTAGCTATGAGGCTTGGCTCCAGCTCTTAGGCCTCAGCTGCTGAAAGCAGGTATCTGGTTTGTTTGGGTTCTATAATCGAAACACTGTTTCAACTCTACTTGAGGCCGGCAGTGGCAGGCGGGGAACATTGAGTCCTCCGTCACTGAAGCAAGCAAGCCTCATGTTCGCTTCAAGCTGCCTGGCTGCCAGCTGCCATCTTGGCTGGCAGTTAATTTGCATATCACCCTGATTAGCCAATGGGAAGGGTAGCGGAGGTATGGCTAATTACCATGTTTCTCTTTTATTAGATAGGATATTTATTCAATAAATGCTGGCATGTGTTAAAATTTGGCCTCTGATTTGCTTTCATTACAATCTGCTAATGTAGCTGTGAGTAAGCAGCTTTAATTATGGATCACAACCCTTACTCACCAAAATCTCCTTAGAATTGTTCATGACCAATTGGTTTAGGCAGGATAATGGATTGGATTATTGGTTCCAATTATTCACTCTTCCCTGTATGGCCTTTATATTGACCCTTTGCTATATAATTTTTCAGTTTCAGCAGTTTGATCCCCTATGCTTGACATTGGACTCGCCAAGTGTTTGATCTAGCCACTAAGATATTGGAAGACCTTAAGAAAGCAAGGGCTTTACAATGCCAGTCCCATGAGAAGCAACATGGCCCAGCTAGCCCACCGGTCCCCCAAAATGAGCAGAAAGAAACAGAATCCTCTTAGTAATATTGACCGAAAGCAAAACATTCCCATGTGACCCATAAATCTATGAGAGTAAATTATTGTAACTGAGTGGTTTTTTATGTCACTTTATTGGGTTAGGATCATTGAGGTATAAAGTTTCAGTGAGTAAAATTCACCCTTTTGAGAGGTACAGTTTTATGCATATTGAAACACATACACAGTCACGTAATCACCATCAAAATCAAGACCTAGAACATTTCTATCATCATAAAAAGTTTCCTCATGTCCCCTTTTATGCAAGCACCTCACTCCATCCTTAGTCCCCGGCAACCATTGATTTTTTATTTGGCCCTTATAGTTTTGACTTTTCCAAACTGCCATCTAAATGGAACTATATGGTATGAAGCTTTTCTATAGTTTGGCTTCTTTCACTTAGCATGATGCATGTGAGATTCTTTCTTGCCGTTTGCATTTATCAGTACTTTGTCCTTTTGTATTTCTGAGTTGTAATCCACTGTATGTATTTAACACAGCTTATCTTTCCGTTCACTAGTTGACAGACATTTGGATTCTTTTCATTTTGGAAAGTTAAGGATAAAACTACTCGTAAACATTTACAGGCATGTTCTTGTGTGGGCACACTATTTAATTTCTTTAGAAGCAGAATTGCTGAGTTGTTTGTTAAATGTATGTTTAACTTTGTAAAAAACTCTCAAAACTGTCCTCCAAAGTGACTGTACCATCTCACACTCTACTAACAGTGTATGAGAGTTCCAGTTGCCTCACAGGTACATTCCCATTTGTTTTTGTTGTTGCTGTTCTTGTTTTGATTTATTTAATCATTGCAATAGGTGTGAAGAGGTGTGTCACTGTGGGTTTAATTTGCATTTCCCTAATGACTAATTGATGTTGAGCTTATTTTCATGTATTTATTTGCCATCTGTATTTAAAGTTTTTAATATCCTTTGGTGAAGTATTTGTTAAAATAGTTTGCCTATTTTTTCTATTGGGGTTTTAAAATATTATTCAGTGTGAGTTCTTTATGGATTCTGATACAGGTCCTTTGTAAGATAAATGCTTTTGCAAATATAGGCCAAAACAATAGGCTGGAAAAGTCCACCTTGACAGAAACTAACCCAATATTAATAACTGGTTGGTAATTTATGTCACAGAATACAAATATGTGGGGACCATCAACTGGCTATCCTCTTTGAGTCACGGAGGAAAAAGGCGTCTATAGTGTGAAGAAAGGGTCCAATTTCAATCCCTTCCTTACCTGTTATTCAACTTTAAAACCTTATCAATGCAGAGCAGCTTGACACACTTAACTGCAGATGATCATAAGGTTGCATTTTAGGTGCATGTTAAATGACACTTAGCAACAGCTCTCTTGTCAGCTCTTGCTTCAAAGAGATGGCTTTCTCAAACATCATTTTTTTTCCTGTCGCTTAGCAACACTGCTTATTTTGCTAGTATAGCAAGGTACCTGTGATGGATATTGACCTGAAGAGAAACACCTCCTTGAAGAACAGAGGACATAAAAGAGGAGACCTTTGTTTGCCTTGTTTGGCTCCAGGCTGGCACATGGTCCTTACTATTAATGCCATTAAGGTACCAATTAATCATCTTGCTTCACTTTTCATAACATGTTTTGTATGTATTAATGCTGGTTATTTTGCTACAGCAGCTGCATGCCAGCATTTCAGTTTCAAACAGGGAAATGTTCTATTATTTAAAGTATGTTGATACAGTTTGGTTTTACTGAAGAACTCCTCTTATAACAATCACAATGTTGGTAAAGAGTGTTATAAAATTGTGAGTGTGTATACACTTGAGACATTGAACACAGTAACTACTTGAAATGATACAACACATTCAATGTTTTGGGAAAATGCAATGCTATACACTGCTGGCTGTAACTCAGTAGTCATTCTTTCTATCCCTAGGATTTCTTTCTGGCTGACACATCTCCCATTAGAGCAGCTAAAAATATTGGATAATCACCTTTCTAGTTTCCATTTCGGAGAATGTGACTCAGTCCTGGCCACTGAGATCTGAGAGAGAAGTCTGAATCGGCCTCTGAGAAAGAATTTATCCCCTCATAGAACAAGCACGGGAGGAAATTTTACTCTGCCACCAAACATTATCAATCCATGCCCTTCCAGAGAATGTGGCAACCATCTCGTAACTGTAAAGTAATAAGCCAAAGAATTCAATGAAAAAACATAGCTTAAGAGATTTAATTCATCCGATAAGCCTCAAGGGAGCGTCAGAAGAATGAGTGACTCCCCAAGTCAAAAAGGGATTGTAATTTTATAGGCTGAGAAAAAAATAAGGGGTATACTAGTAAATCCTGGTGGTAGCTGTTTTCACTGTATCAATTAGGTTATTCTGCTTATTTTTTTTCCCCATGTCTTTTGCTTGCTATCATTGGTGAAATCCATGAAGTGTGCTTTTGAGAGCTTTTTTTTATATGCCTTGAGGTTTGTTTATTAATTAGCTTCAGGAGAGAGAAGGGAGACAAAAGTAATGAGCCGGGGAGAGGTAAGGAGAGAAGTGGAGGAAAAGAGAAGAAAAACTTGGCTTGCTCTATTATGTCTGTTTTAATCCTTTTATAAAATCAAAGCAATATACCAAAGAGAGAGAAGCAGAAAAATGGGTCTTGATGGCATTGCTAAACAACTGAACCAACACAGGAACCAGTGAGAGCCTTAAAAGTATGCATGTGATCACACCCACTGCGAATAGTCTCCCTACCTGAAAATTATATGATTGGGACATTAATTACATCTGCAAAAACCCCTCACACCAGCAACTGGATTCCTGTATGACTGAAGAATTGGGAGAAGGTGAGTGTATACAAGGGGGCAGGAATCTCGGGGATTATCTTATAATTCTGCCCACCATTTAAAGCAGTAAAATTTTAGAAGAAATTTCCGTATACTATATAGCAACTGGCCTTCTCCAGTTTGGGACTTTACAAGTTCTTATTAAATAAAGGCTATATAACTTGGTTTTGCCACCTCATCATTCAATATGGAGATTTGAGCTTCTTTTTAGCTACGTATGTACCCAGGCTGCCGACCAGAAAGTTAATAGGAGCTATCTGCCAGTTCCACGCTGGGGGCATTTGAAGAAGCAAGCTAATTTTAACTTTGCTTTTTATATTTTCCTGGAAACAGGAGAAAAATCTCAGAGTCTAGCATTCAAAAGACAGAAATGCTCTCACTGAAAATCTGGAGCCTCATTATGCCAGGGAAAGTCAATCACAAATACGTCCCCATCCACATCCCTACTCTTAAGAGGTCTCTTGAACCCTCTTGAACCTTATGCTTACAGTGAGCAGAGGAGAAACAAAAACTGCTGAAAATATAAAACATAAGTCACTCCTCCTGTGAATTTACAGCATGGATTCTCATACTGATGTGACCCAAAACTCAAAGTTTGAAAATTTAGAGTAAGCTGGAAGTTACTTTGAATATGGTTGTGCTAAAAGAAAAACCAACTGTTCCCTAAAGGAAGTCACCTTCATTTCAGGACCTAAAAAATGTCTCATGGATCAATGTTAATTGGCATATTGAGTCATCTTTGCCTGCTTTGTGTAAATCAAGTGTGGAATAGCATTAAAATTCAACTTCATGTAGCAAATTCTTCTACTTGATAAATAAAGGTGGTTAGGTGTGATTTCTATTCACTTTACATCACGATTCATGAATTAACCATTAACAAAATGGGGGGAAAAAAAGCTGTTCTACTAAAAAATATTAGTAATAAACAAGAAAAAATATCACAGACTTAACTCTCACATACGCACTACACATATGCTATGCAAACTTTACATATTATGGATTTGCCATCTAAAAATCGAAGTGTCTATTGGCAAACATTCATGAAATAATTTACTCATCCACGTTGAATGACTTTGATAATGCTGTGAATGCTGTTTTATTATTTGATAAAGGTATTTTATCTGTGGTTTGTTTTGCTTTGCCTCTGGTTGTTATTTACTACTTACTTTTTAGACAAGTTTTCAGGCTTCCCCAATAGTGTAATTGGCTCATGGTGATCAGAAACTAGAAATAATTTGAAGATCACACTTTGAGAAACAGTGGTCTAGGGTTTTTAAGTTAGGTTTATGTTTATACATTCCATTGCATAAACAATTTACTTTACTCATACTTGCATAATGATGATCACCAAATGTTGGAGGTAATTATGACAATTAAAAGCACTGAGCAAACATGAATCTGATAAAGTAAAGAACATACTGAATAATTTCTTTAGAATTTTCCATATTTACTGATGCAGCAAATTGCCATCTGACAGCCATCTGACAACCAAATGTATGGTGCAGACCCTGATCTTCAGACAACGTTTAAAAATGTAGAATGTGAATGTCTTTAGATAGGATCATATTCCCTCCTTCTGCTACGTGCTTATTTACTTTCTATATCCAGCTTGGATCTCCACAATGTATGTTACCACTCTGGCCCTTAAAATCAGAATTTGGATCTTTGGTTTCTACTACGTGCATATGTTATGTGTGAGTGGCAAAGTCTGGAATCTATTGAGAGAAGAGAAGAGAAAAGGAGAGAGAGAGGGAGAAGGAGGGAGATGGGGAGGGGAAGAGAGAGAGAGAGAATATAAATCACTTAAGCACCCACATCTGCAGCCACCACACCCTGGAGGAAAATGTTTACTTTTCCAGTCATGTTCATGTTTAACACAGAGCGGCAAAATTTCCAATCTGCCTCAAAACAACATTTTTGTTGCTTCTTATTTCTATTCAGTCATAGAGAAAGCAAGTTGGTGCAATATGGATATAAGCCAGGCTCTGGGAGAGTGAACACTAATAGTCTTCTTTAGTTCTTCATCTTGATGTCCAGTGAGGCTAGGGAGAACCTGATACTTTGGGGTAGCCTATTAAGGAAGAGAGAACAGTGGACATTTCAGTAAAACATAACAATACTCTTTGCTTTGGAAGCCTGGTGATGGACAAAGCTGGTGTGTGTTTTCAGGAGTTGCAAAATTAGTTAGATTGCCAGTGGTATAACCTAAAATGCATGTGACATTCAAGGGATCATTAACAGGATCCATTACCAAGATTATGAAGAGAGAAACTGGCCTCATCAAAGCACTTAGGAAACTAATCTTCTATTTAGTTTTTTGCATCAGATGGTGGCATGGCCAAAGGATTGGCCCAAAGGTACGTATAGGTGGATGGACTCTATTCTCAATTCCTAATACTGGCAAGAAGCCATTACTTTTCCAAGCTTGTATAAATATTCTTTCTCATTTTTAATTGAGGTCATTTCATCATACGTGTATCCTTCAACATTGCTATCATTTAGGAATCTACTACCCAAGCCATATGCATGTATTCATCCATGACATTGGCACTTTGGTTCACATTCTCTATTTCTGTCTTCAAATTCCATCAGTAATTCAGCAGCTAATTTTCCTTCCACACTCTAGGTTCATAGTTCTATGACTCCAAAAGCATTCAGCTTCACTCTACTATAATGATTTATACTCCTGGTCACACTCTGGGCCTTGTTTATCAATAACAAGTATTTTATTTTTGAAAAGTGAAAAACTAAACTTCTATGTATAGTCATATCATTACCTTAAGACAATGTTAACCCCAACAAGCCTGTGATCTGAACTCCTCTATTGCCTCTCAACACTGTAGATTCCTTCCCTTTATTCTATCTAACCACACAGTGCATGACCCCCAACTGGTCTAGTGCCAATACCCTGAGGAACCCTGACCCCTTGCTCAATCCCAACCAATGAGTCTGCCTCTGTCCTCCTATTGTTTGTAGCCAGGCTTTCAAACAATACTAGAGAGAGACCCCATATCCATCAAGACTAGGAACACTGCAAATGAACTGCTTCCATTTAAGCTCAGCTTTGTCCCTGAGAATTTGCTTCTGCTGTTGCTTAGAAAAAATGTTTCAAATACTCTTATTCTCTGCAATTCCCTAATTCCAACATATTGCCTCTCCAAAGTTTCCAAAATGAGTAGATATTTATTATTCTAGATTCACAAGACTACTCTACAAAAGGGATATTTGGGCATCTGGTATTTTCTCAGAAGTCTTTCATGCCAGCAAATAGGCAGTTCCCACAAAGAAATACTTTTTGAATGTAGATGGGGAATTGTCTATTATATCTCTTTTCTGAAATTTTCCCAGAGAAGACGAACCTGTTTGGTCATTTGGCATGTTAAAAATGTAGTTACATCCCTGCTTCAGAGAACCATCTTATCTAATAAAAGAGAAACATGCAAATTGACTGTACCTCTGCTACACCCACCAGCCAGTTCCAGAGTGAGTATGCAAATAAACCCAACCAAGATGGCGGTGGCCACAGAGCTGGAGTGAACAGGAGGCTTGGGTTGGCTCTGGTGATGGAGGAAGCCAAGCTTCCCATCTGCCCTGGCCAGCTGTGGGCTCCACTCAAAGCTACAAAGTTTCAATTCTAGAAGATAAATAAATCCCAGATACCTGCTTCCAGCCGCTGTGGACTCCACTCAAGGAAGGTCTGGGAGCCTGGGTTGCCTGGGGCCATGGCCAGCTGGAAAACAGCCATCAGCCCTCACCCAGGCTGGCCAGGCACCCCAGTGGGGAACCCCACCCTAAAAAGGGTGTGGCCAGTGTGCAAACAGCCATCAGCCCCTCACCAGGCTGGCCAGGCACCCAAACAGCGACCCCCACCCTGAAGGGGGTGTAACCATCCTGAAAACAGCCCTCAGCCCCTCACCCAGGCTGGCAATGCCCCCACAGCAGGAACCCTCACCCCATGGGGGTGTGGCTAGCCTGAAAACCACCACAGGCCCCTCGCTCAGGCCACCCCAAGCCCCAAGGGAACCCCCACCCCGATCCAGGACACCCTTCAGGGCAAACCAGCCAACCCTCATCAGTGTACCAGGCCTCTATCTATACCAGTGGTTCTTAACCTTCCTAATGCCACAACCCTTTAATACAGTTGCTCATGGTGTGGTGACCCCCAATTTCATTGTTACAAATTGAACTTAATTAAAGCATAGTGATTAATCACAAAAACAATATGTAATTATATATGTGTTTTTCGATGGTCTTAG
>NW_006293951.1:1750089-1781146 GCF_000327345.1 Myotis davidii
TAGTTGGAGGTGATCACGACAGCAGGGGGGCAGTTGGGGGCGAGTAGGCCAGTGGGTAGGAGAGGTGGGGGTGAGTAGGCCAGCAGGGGGCGCAGTTGGGGGTGATCAGGCTGGCAGGGGGGGGACCAAAGCCATGGTGGGAGGGCTGAAGTAGAGGTGGTTAGAGGCCAAGAGGGGAGGGCAGTTTTGGGTGATCAGGCTGGTGGTGGGCGAGGCCGTTGGGGGTAAGCATACCACCAGGGGGCCAGTTGGGGGCAAGCAGACCATCAGTGGGGGTTAGTTGGAGGTGATCACGACAGCAGGGGGGCAGTTGGGGGCGAGTAGGCCAGTGGGTAGGAGAGGTGGGGGTGCGATCAGGCCAGCAGGGGAGAGCAGTTAGGGGGATCAGGCAGGCAGGCAAAGTGGTTAGGGCAGGCAGGCAGGGGAGCGGTTAGGAGCCAGCAGTCCCAGATTGTGAGAGGGATATCTGACTGCCGGTTTAGGCCCAATCCCTGTAAACTGGCAGTAGGACATCCTTCGAGGGGTCCCAGATTGGAGAGGGTACAGGCTGGGCTGAGGAACACACCCTCCCCCGTGCATGAATTTCATACACCGGGCCACTAGTTTGTTTATAAGAGCAGCCCAGTGATCTACTATACCAAGTAGCTTGTTGTTAGTGATGCTGTATTAGTTTGCCTTCTATTAATTATTTCTATATATTCACTATGAAAAAAGTGAGCCAATTTTCATCTATCACTTTAATAGCCACAGTGCATCTGTACTCAGAGTAAAGGATAACAAAATTAATCATACACCCTTTCCTTGTTTGGGATCTAGTTTTGTAACAAGACAGAGAAACTTATTAAGCAATCTTAAATAAAAGTGAACTTTCTTTCTTATTGGACACAGGGATATCTCAAAGGATTCAATTGTAAAAAGCTTAGTCATACATCAGGGGAAGTAAATTCATCAAACAACAATTCCTTCCAATGCTTTTTTCTTTTTTGGGGGGCTACCTATGTTCTCATCTTTGCCTAAAATCTGTTTTTATTTCCAAGAAACAAAATGAGAAGTATAAGAGTATCATTTAAATAAATTAAAAATAAATGCACGTGACGTAGCAAAAGTCCTTTTTCAAGAACATAAACAAATAAAAAGATGAATATTTTAAAGATTAGAATGGCTGTATATAGTGGCAGAAAGAGTAAGTAAGAAGACCGGAGATGGAAGTAAATCAAACAATCAGGCAAGTGAGGGTACTTTCCCCATCAACTGAAGAGTGTAATGAATTCACTTCTATGTACCTGATGTCCAAACAAGCAAATGAACATCAATAGGAAAACAAAGAAGTGGAGGTACAGCTTACATTCTTTGCTAAACTGTTTTCAGGGCATTTGTAGAACATAACATGTTTAGATCTTGCTTTGAAGTTCCGTAGGGTGCATTTACGAGGTCGGTTTTCTCCATTCTTCTTCTTTCTCAGATGGAGAGATCTCTTCTAAGCGTCTAGCTAACCCGGGTTATCCTTTGCCTTTGTCCTTTCTTTCTCTCAGTTAAAACACTGGTAATTAGAGAAAAGGTAAGGCCTTAGGATTCACAGAAATCTCATTGAGGAAATGGGGTCTTCCCAAGGATGTAAGATGGGGATTGAAAATATTATTTATGATATCAAAGAACAGTGTGGCTTCAGTTGACATTTAAGTAATACTTGTAGCAGATACGGTGAGTACTTTCTAGTCACAGCCCAGGAACTATGTGGCTAACCTCTATCTGAATGATTTTTTCCACAGTATGGGTAAATATTTGTATGCATATTTTTAGGAAGAATGCCAGGAGCCGGTCCAAGGTCACCTCTCCGAGAAAGGTTGTTTCCCCAGGTAGGAATTTTTCCCTGAAGTCAGGGAGGGGATGAAACTCCTTAACTAAGTGCCAGACGGGTAGTTAATCACTACAAACAATCATGCTTAAGCTACATAATCTTTACTCCCTGGAATGGAGATAAGAAACGCCCTAACCTTTGTAATAGAAATTGACAGGATTAAAATCAACTGGTATAAATACGGATGTAACAAGGCAATAATCGGCAGAACTTCTCTGGAGAACCAGACCAGAACTTGGCTGGAGATCCTGGCTAGGCTGCTGATCAACTGAACGCTGTCTCTGTGTCATTCCTTCTTCGCCGACTCCGTCTACACCCTTGGGAACCCCTGGACCTGCTGGGTTTGGACCCCGGCAGAAGAAAACATAAGTTACAAATACTGTAAATGAATCATTCATTACTGAATCCAGAAAACATACTCCATTGTTCTGCTCAGATCTTTATCATTAATGCTCTGTATCCTCTTAAGGCAAGACCTATGTATTTTACAACATCGTATGCTACATCCCCAGGTTTATTAAACAAAATGCAAACATAACAAAAGCAGTAATAATTTGAAGCCCAAATATATTTCCATCTATCAAAAATGCTTACTGAAATTCTACTGTTTTCTTTCACTGAACAGAAAACAGTACAATAAAAATTAGTCTGAGGATTTTTAAAGGAATACAAATACATAAAATTTTAATAAGCTTTTCAACTAGTTAATTTTAAATGAAGGCATAATTTAAGAGTGGGAACAATTGAGTCCATCTTCTCCTCCTCAGCAACGCCCTCCCCCTCCCCATGGTTTGTTTTTATTAAACTGTTGGCACAACTTTATCCTAAGGCTCCTCTTGATGAAATTCTCCTCGCCCAGAGTTTCTTTTCTAAGTAGACAATCTGTTCTCTCTGTGAGGATCACTTGAGGCCCCTTTGTTGGAGGTTGGCTAGAAGAGGCATTCATTCTCACACAAAGAGCTGAATTGCCTCCTTTGGAAACACAGCAGTGTTTCAGATCACAAAGTGCTAGACCTGCCTCCCAAAATTCATTTACCATTTCTTCGTTCTTTAAAGCTCAATATTCCACTGTCTCAAACTTGTTGGATAGATTCACTTGCCAATGCTATAACTTGCCAAATTGACTTTTAAAAATCTTAGTCTCACTAGCCTATAGATTGAAAATAAAAATTTCTTCCAATTTTTAATAAGCCACCTGACTCTCTATACCAAAGATGTGTTTTTTATTATCTTCTGTTTCCTCTTCCCTTGCTTCCTCTGCTCCCCACACATATCTTCATGTATTCACTGAGTCCCCAACTCTAAATCATCTATTATTTTTAATAAAGTCTTAACTTCAGAGGAGGTACAGGATTTGTGCTAAGGGGTAAATGAAGCATGGAGAGCTCTTCCCAGCACTCTCACAAATGTGATTTTTAATATATTTGTATTATTTGACTATGACTTTCTTCTTCTCTTGTCTCTATGCAAAGGACAGAGATAATGTTTTGATCACTGAATCTCTAGTTTGTAATACCAATGCCTGGCTCATGGTAGGCATGTCATAAATATATTGATAAAATAAATTTATGAATAATAAAATAAACACAAGGTACCCATCGCATTGTGGAAACTTTTTGAGAGGTGGAAGAGAAGGAAAACAACCAAACTAATCATTCCACGCTGTACTGACGTCCTCTCTTCCTACTGGAGTGGCGAGATGAGCAAGGGTTTGCCTTCATCTTGGGACCTGGTAAACTGCTCTGTGAGCTGAGGCAAAGCCCAAGAAAGTGTAAAAGTAGGCCCTACCTACATAGGTTTAGCTCTGGGTCTGGCCTCAACAAAAACTGTTAAAGGGGGTTGAAAGGGTCCCCATTTCCAGGCCTTTATCTTCTAAGAAGAGCTAAGAGATCTCCAGTCAGGTTCCTTTTCATCCAGTCCCGCATACTAGTATATGCAGGCTTCCTCCACCCTGTGATGCTATTTCTGAAAACGTGACTTCCCAGGCTGCTGCAGCAGGGAGAGGGGCCGGAGGGGACACACTGGCTCCGAGCTTCGATGATAGAGCTAGTCACTTGGTCCCAACCCACCTGGAAGAAAGACTGAGTAATGGAGGCTATTCCAACAATTCGATTTCAGCCAAAAGAGAATTACAGACCTTTGTTAGAATGAAGAAGGTCAAAATGCAGGGGTTGGCAAAAGTAGATTTACAATTTATTCTTGTGTCTTAATTTATTTATTAAGTTATTATATTATTTATTTGTATTATTTGGCTTTGTTCATAATACCAACTGTAAACCTATTTTTGCCCACCAATGTATACAGTGTACTCCAGCAACCTCTGTTAACCAGCTTCTTCTCTCTAATAATGACACTAATTAGCTCTAGTTTCTGAAAAAAGTTAACCAAGCTTGCAAATCTCTGATAAAGTTTTTGAAAGTTCTGACAAGTGGACCGTGCTTAAAGTAAAGGTAAAACACAAACACTATGTATTTAAAACATTGTCTTTCAATAAGAATTTTTTGCCTCATTTGCTACAAATTTTATTTTATATTTCCCATGAGTCCTATATAAAACATCTTGTAGTTATAACATCTATTTTAAGCTAATACCTGAACTTTGATCCTATTAAAAAATTAGACTTGTATTTCCCTTCTCTTACATGATTTATGCTATTGATGTAGCAATTTACATATTTTGTTGTCTATTCATTAAAAATTATTATGTTCATGATTATTTTAATACTAGAGGCCCAGTGCACGGATTCGTGCACTGGTGAGGGTGTGTGGTCTGTGGGGATCTGCCCATTGCTGGAGCAGCTGCTCATCCCAGTCAGCCGAGCAGCGCTCTCCCCCTGTGGGAGCACACTGACCATCAGGAGGCAGCTCCTGCATTGAGCATCTGCCCCTTGGTGGTCAGTGTGCATCATAGCAACTGGTCAACCAATTGTTCTGGTCATTCCGCCATTTGGTTGTTGGGCTTTTATATAGATAACTTACTTTTTTTAACTTTTACAATATAATTGAAAATTGATTTATGCTCCACATTACAATATTAGAGTATTCTGATATACTATTGCTGTTTCTCTGGAGAGCCCTGAATAATGCAAGTTGAAATCCTTAGAATAAAAGTGGTTACTTATTAGAGACAGCACGGTAACTTTTTAGCGAGAGGCTATAATAGACACAAAGTTTCCCAAGTAAAAGGAAAAATGTTTCCAAGAGTGATGAACTGAAAGGAAGCCAGTGGGACTCAAGTTTGGTGAGTGAAGGAGAAAGTGAACCAAGGTTAGATATAGCCATGCAGATGATAAGGCGTGATAAGACATTGTAATAGCTGTGATTCGACAGTGTTTTAGCTGGTAAATAACTTATAGAGTGTGTTAAAAGTAAGTGAAGGTAAGTCAGTTATAGAGATACCAAAGTACAATAATAGGTAAGATTAGTGGTAAAGAGAAGGAAGGAAAAGAGGTAGTAAAAGACCTGATATTTCATCTTTTTCTAGCATTTTATGCAGATACCCACTTTTTGTACTCTCATCTTGTGGGGAAGCTGTTCACTTTTACAGTTATCAGTTCTTAGAAATTCCTAAAAATTTCCGTTTGAGGTCTCTCAATGAAATAAACATCCATTGGTTCAAATCTTTAGCAGTTTATTGCTATTTGTTGTTAATTGTTTCTCAAAGGTAATATTGATACACTGTCTCTTCCAGAGCATCAAAACTCCAGGCTTCTGGTCATGCAAAGGCTGGTTAGGAGAGCATTTTGGAAAATCAGCCTGTACCTGTTGGTATCATATAAATACCCTGTAGTAATTGGTCTTCACCACTTGTAATAGAGAAGAATCTAAGAATGGCAGAAATACTTCCAAACAGAGGACATTCTGTCATTAACTCACAGGGAAATCATTTGTTGGTCTCAGGGGCTAGATGTCTATTTTTTAATTTTATTAACTTATTGGGGTACCATTGCTAATGAAATTATATAGGTTTCAAGTGTACAACTCTATGACACATGATCTGTCTATTGCCTTGTGTGCCCACCATCCAAAGTCAAATAATCTTCCATTACCATGAATTTGCCTCCCTTTAACCTTTCCTGCCAGGGGCTAGATGTCACTCAGGTCAGGGATACTGGCAATAATTTAGTTGAAGGGTTTTTGAAAGCTTTGCTCATTCTGAATTTTACCATTTCCGTTCACCTTTTTTCCCTTTGAGGTTTATGCATGACAAGGACAATGTCATTCCTGAGTGAAAGGTAAAGATTTTGAGACTTCTTTTAATACCAGTATCTTTGAACTGTAGACCCTGTTACTGGACATCACAGCATGGTGACATATCCTCTGCCACACAAGGGCACGCACAAGTAATTTGCAGGAGTTGGGAGCTGTGGTCAGAAAGTGAGGTTATTTTCATTCAGGATTTTAATTGTAGCAGTTCTCCTGTTGAGAAGCTAGGGTGTGGTCCTATGCAGAGCAGAGGCTAGGGTAGACTAGACACAAAGCCTTTAAGGATGGAAAGGAACTGAAAGGCCCAAGGATCCGATGGCTAAGCTAGAGGATCTCTTTGGTCTTCTGGATCTTTATTTTTTATTTTTTCATGATTTATTTTGTATTTGAAACGCAAGTGTTGAATATTTGAAACTGCTGTTTTTCAGATTGTCTTTTGTGTTATATTATCAGATATCTTTTTTTTTTCCAGTGGAGAACTTTGAAATAGAAGGTTAAGGTGATATTTACAATGGGTGTGTAGTATTCACATTCTAAATCTAACCATAAGAATTAAAAATAATGGTGAACACGGTCAATTGCCTAAGGAGGATAACTACAATAGATGTCAGCCACCTTTTCCTTAAGCTGACTCACACAGATGTTTAAAGAACTACAATTCCTTGTGGAATAACAGCCAAAGTAGGCCCCCTTTTGGGTACTCTTCAGTATGTTTTACATGTTGTTGTATGGAAAAGCACCTGTATTCTGAAGACATTCTGGTTTGAATTTGGAGGAGCTGGGCAATATTCCTAGCCGATCGCTGCGAGCCTGTAAAGCTATAGGGAAGCTTTGCTCCTTTTATACTTAAAGGTCCCTGCTGCCACGTGTGCTTGAAGAGTTTTCTGAGAGGCTTTAACTTGGAAATAAACATGTTTGCAAGCAAAGCCTACGCTCCTGTGAATACCTTCTACCTATTAGTCTAATTAACACCTCAATCAGTACTGTGGTTGCCTAGCCTTGTACTGACTAATCAGGGTCATGGTCATCTCTTTAGTTTGAAGCAAACCAAGAATAGCTCTTTGGCATGTGCCCCATGCTCTTCCCCTGCCTCCTTCGCTTCTTACCCTCTTTTCCAACTTTGGAGCCTGAGAGGTTAGGACAAATCTCTAATGATCCCTCAGGGCAGATGCTTTTCAAGGCAAAGACCAGAAACTTTTATTTCAGGTCAATCCCCATGCGGCTGCCTTTAAAGTTCATGTGAATTAACATTCCGTGATATTTTTGTCAGCTGTGACTGCAAGCAACATCATTACAGCAGAATAGTAATGCAAATAACTCTGCATAGCTCCATTAAATGCCACATTGTTCTGTAATGGAAGTGACATTTCATTATTTCTCCAACATCAGATGCATCCTGGCCCTCATGGCCAGTGATACTCTGGGCACATTAGTAGCTGTGGCAGATGTGATAACTCCAGGAAGAGTAGAGGATAAGGATGACTGATAGGGGCATAACAGTTACCAGATATGCTTATGAGGCCCTATAAAAATGAAGCATGAATAGAGTGTATAATTATCAGTGACCTTATCCACCCTTAGAGCCCGTGAACCTATCATACTGGCATCCAGAAACACATATATCCTGTTTCCCTTAATTGCCTAAGAGACACTACAAGTGAGTTATTTTTTGTGGTATACTTTGAGGTCCCTGGGGGTACTTAAAATATATTTTGCCTAGCACAATACAAGTGTTCCCACTGACAAAAGCCCTTGGATTTTTAAAAAGAACCACTGAAATAGAATATTTGAAACAAAATGAAAAATTTAAGCGACATGCTAAGCTCCTAGAAATGAGGTGCAAAAACAAGATTGTAAGTAATAGAAAGCTTTAGGAATGCTGACACCCAGCAGGGTGGGAAAAGAGAAGATAGTTTTGATATTGCATTCAGTAAGGGAAGCTGGACTTAATCATTCCTAATTGTAATAATCAGTGAAATACCTACCATATAAATACAAGAAAAGTATAAGAAGGAACTTTTCCAATGACCCACAGTAAGCCTAGTATATAGACAGCAAACATGTAGATTTGTTGAGGGAAGAAATAAGGATCATAAATTCATTTTGGACCCAGAATTTATATGCAGCAATGAAAAATGATTCTGTGATTAAGTCCAATTAGAGTGGACACTAGGATTCTGCCCCTTGCCTATAGGGTAGATGCAAATCTATAATCTAATTTCAGGAGAAGGTGAAGGGAGTTTTTAGATATGGTTTTCTGTTTCACTGTATGAAAGGATTATTTAACAGGGAAGAAATAGTTCAGGTAAAAGCCGGGTAAAAGAATCTCAGGAGGTAGAGAGAGCTTAAACTAGCTGAGTACTTTGCAACAGGAAGAATGTGATGCAAGGAGACAGCGTAAAAAATGCCTCTCTGGTTAGGCAATGCCGTTTGGTCTGCCAGGATGGAATAGCTCTCTCAGAAACAGAAGACTTAGCCATGCTTCCCTGAATTACAGCATGAATTCATGAGCATTCACAGGTTCAAGAACTTTTAATAAGAAATCGAGAAATGAAACAATTAACTTTATAATTAAATTAAAAACATTTATTGTTTAATTAAAATTCAGTGTTAGTATTATCACATGATCCAACAATCCCACTTTTGGGTATGTATCCTAAAGAACAGAAAACAGGATCTTGAAGAGATATGTGCACTCCCATTTTACTGCAGCACTAGAGGCCCAGTGCATGAAATTTGTGCACTCGGGATGGGGGGTGCCCCTCAGCCTGGCCTGTGCCCTCTCACAGTCTGGGAGCCCTTGGGGGATGTCTGACTGATGGCTTAGGCCCTATCCACATAGGGAGTGGGCGTAAGCCAGCAGGCAGTCAGATATCCTTAGCACTGCTGCTGAGGCAATAGAGCAGGGGTCCTCAAAGTACAGCCCGCGGGCCACTTGCAAATACAAATATTGTATTTGTTCCCATTTTGTTTTTTTACTTCAAAATAAGATATGTGCAGTGTGCATATGAATTTGTTCATAGTTTTTTTTTAAACTATAGTCAGGCCCTCCAACGGTCTGAGGGGCAGTGAACTGGCCTCCTGTTTAAAAAGTTTAAGGACCCCTGCGATAGAGGCTCCAGCCACTGCTGCTGCCTGCGTTGAGTGTCTGCCTCCTGGTGGTCAGTGCACTTCATAGCAACCAGTCGTTTTACTGTACAGTTGATTTGCTTATTAGCCGTTTATTACATAGGATTATTCAAAATAGTCAAGAGAAAGAAACAACGTAAATGTCAATTGACAGATAAATGGATAAAATCAATGTGGTACACATACAATGACATATTATTCAGCCTTAAAAAAGAAGGTAATTCTTCAATATGCTATAACACAGATGAACCTTGAGGATATTTTGATAAGTGAAATAAACCAGATACAAAAGGAAAAATACCATTTCCACCTACATGAAGTATGTGGAATAGTCAAATTCATAAACACTGAAAGAATGATGGTGATTCCCAGGTAACACAGGCAAGTGCAAATGGGGAGTTGCTGTTCAATGGGTATAGAGTTTCAGTCATGCAAGATGGAAAAGTTCAGGAGAGCTGCTGTACAACAAAATGCATGTAGTTAACAATAATTCTGTACTGCAAACTTGAAAATGTTTAAGAGGGTTAATTTCATTTATGTCTTTCAACACAATAAAACATTAGTCATTAATGATCAAAACTTTAAATATGTATTCATTCATTCTTTCACGCATTCATTAAATATCTGATTTTAGCAGTCATTGTGCTAATTCTAATAGATAACACAGCCAAGTAGAAGTAAGACTATTCTCTTACAGTGTAGAAGAGAGCACACATTTCACATATCTTTGAGGAGATCCTGGCATAAAGCACACTGCTTTAGCCATTTTGTAAGCCACTTAGGGATATGCATAATGTAACATCATTTTAATTTAGACTGCCAACCAATAGAGAGAAAGTGATCGATGTGATTGTAGCTGAAAATGGAAAGGTGAAAGCTAAGTAACTAAATGGACCAGCAGGGAGTGACTGCCTCTGAGATGAATCTTGCCCAAATCACAAATTCCTTCAAGGGATGGTGGTTCTTTTTCTAAGACAGCTTGACTCCAATACTTTAAATTGTAAGATGTAGGCAAGGCATGGAAGAAAGTGCCTCTAGCAAGCAGAGATTGTTACTACCAGGAGGATAGCAGAGTAGCATAATGTCAAATACTGTAACAGAGTTATGATTTTATCCTATTTGCAAGCTAACATGTTGGCCAGCGATAGATGCTGACCAAAAATACAAGATTTTTAAGTCAGAGACAAAGGACTTTACTACTTACAGCACTGCGGGCCCCTTGAGCTTTATGTTTTCATCTGTTCCACAGGGGCAATGCAGAGCAGCCCAGGTAGACGTTGTACACACAGTGCGTTTAAGTATATCACAACCTGGGAATCCCAGGATTGGGAATCTAAATCTTTTGTAATGGCTGAGATGAAACCTGTCCTGCCTTTACTTTAGAGGAACATAGTTCCTTTTCATGCTGGTCAATAAACAGGCCTGCTCCTGCTCCTCAGGAGATACCCTCTCTGTCTTCCAAGTCTGTTATACAAATACTAATGGCCTAGTGCACGGATTCATGCACATTGAAAGGAAATTAATTACAATTCCCGGGGCAGAGCCGCGGCTTGAAGGGCATCTATGGAGTGAGGAGGGAGGTGAGGGGGAGAAAGAAAACTCATGCTCAGGTCTTCCTGCTCTTGGCGCTGGCTCCGGTGCAGGGACTAATGCAGGCGATCCTGGGTGGTGGCCTACAGGGCAGGACTGGGCGAGATGGGCCGGACATGACCTGGAGCAAACTACCTGTGGTCCCTCCCCAGCTGGCTGCAACTGGGGCAGCACCACAACTCAAAGGGTGTCTTTGGAGTGAGAGGGGTCCCTCTGGCAGGTGGGGTCGCTAGGCCTGGCCTGCGGGGATCAGGCTGAAACTGGCTCTCTGACATCCCCTGAGGGGTCCCGGAATGCTAGAGGGCACTCTGCAAAGTTGCGTCATACAGGGTGTAGAACGCAACCACAAGTGTGCAGTAAACCAGATTCAGCCGACAGTGCCCCGGCAACAACATAACCCATGGCTGAAGATGGAATCACGCAGCCCCGCGAGGAACTGGGCTCCCTCCTCTCTGGTGTCACGCGAGAACCACCACTGCTGCCAAGCCACTGCACCTTGGCACCTCCTACGTTGAGCATCTGCCCCCCTAGTGGTCAGTGCACATCATAGATACTGGCTGGTCAGATGGTCAGACAGTCACTTAGCCTTTTATATATACATCTATCTATCTATCTATCTATCTATCTATCTATCTATCTATCTATCTATCTTAGAAATGATAGTCCAGCAGAAAGGCTAGTATGGCCCCTGGTATCAAACCTCGGCCCCTCTGGAAATGTAAGGGACCAGTAGAGAATTGTCTTCTAACAAGTAGGAGCCCATTTAGTTTAGGATAAACCATTCCGAGGAAGATTCCAGACCATGAGATAGTGGAACAGGTTTAGCAGAAATAATTAGTCTGGAATTCAAGACTCTCATTAGCGAAGTTACACAAAAGTTCAAAACAAGGAAAAAGTCTTGTCTAGTAAACAGCTCCCATAAGATTAGGCTAGATATATATAGCAAAGTATTTAGAGAAGGAGTCGGGCCCAGGTGTCCCACTTATGAGAGGGCTAAGTGTTTCTAAACACTTGCAGGCCTTGCCCTCAAAGCTCAGGGCTGAAGCTCCAGGTATCAGGTCTTCATCATTGACAGTGTACTGTGGTCTGGCTGGCCCATATGATCCTCGGGCACAGGATGTATACATTGAAGAGCCAACAAGGACGTGTTTGTGTTTCTGCCAGTTATATCAAACTAATTTGATGTTCTTATCTTGCACTTATAGCTATAAAACACTTAAAATCACTTCCTTTATATTCACTCACATATTCTTCTCTAGATTGAATATTTTACATTAACCATGAATAAAGATTTCTCATCCTTTTGTATGATCGCTTCAACTGGGTTGTAAGAAATTGGTGGGCATAAATTCCATTTATTTTTCTACTTGTAAATTTCCTCGGCCTTCTAAGCATCGGGCTGAGTACAGTGCATTCCTAAACAATGCTTCTTGACTCACTTTTTTGTATGGACTCTGAGAATCGACAAGTCCCTCTTTGCTGAGCCACACTAAGACAATCTAAGGGAGTTGTGGGGTTATGTAAACAATTGTTTCTTTGGCCTCAACCTTGTTAGAGAGTATTACCTTTATGATCCTGAAATTAAACATATGGACAAATCAAAGTCAAATTTCCTACAAAGAGTGTCTAAATTATCCTCATATGCTATGAACTGCATTGTCCATTTCTCAAAAATGGTTACAAAAATTCTTGGGAAATCCAACCAAGCAAATAATACCGCTGTTTGGTTTGGGTCTTGGAGGTAAACTGTACCTGCTTGCGACACAGTGTTTCCTCTCCTCTGGCTCTGTGGTAGGAGAGCAGTTAATTGCCTCACAGCCTCAAGTTAAGGCAGACACTGCCTCCAGTGCTAGCTGTGAAGGATAGAAAAACTTACTCTCCTCCCAGAGAGGAGGGAAATATCAAGGAAACGCAAGGTGATAAGTAGTGTTAAAACAAAGGGCCAAGGAGGACAGAGGGGTAGTAAAGGGGAGGGGGCAAATATATGGTGACAGATGATTTGACTTTGGGTGGTGGGCACACAACGCAATACAGAGATCATGTATCATAAAAATGTACACTTGAAACCTATATAGTCTTGTTAAGCAATCAATGTTACCACAATAAATTTAATAAAAGAAAAAATAAAACTAATAGTAAAATATATTTTTGTAACAAAAATAATCTTGCATATTCAAAGAGTGCATTTAAAAAAGGCACAATGTTGAAAAAAATAATTAAATAAACAACTTTATACTTAATTTTAAGGGTCTCACAACCTATTATGGGGAAACAGAAATTATTCACCCATTCACATGAATGTAAAATTACAACTGTGGGAATTGCTGTAAAGGATAGAGCTATGCTGGACTTGACTGAATTAAAAGGTAGAAGTTCCATCCCTGTTGGCACCCCAAAACATTTAATTAAAATTAATTAATTAATTAACTTTCAGATTTGGGGGGAAAAAAGAAGAAGAACCCTGAAGTGACACTTGAGCTAACATTGGAGAATGAATAGATATTAACCCAGTAGAGGAAAGTGATAACAGCCTTACAAATCCTAGGGAATGCCCCTGTGATGGGCGTAAACCAGCTAATTATGGGGGACTAAAGTGCAGGAAGAGGGAGGGTGAGGGTTGCACCACAGCCCTGGAGAGGAAGGCCTTGCAAGGTCATTGTAACCAGGAATAAGGGTTTTGGGGAAACCTTTTAAGGGCTGCAAATAGGTAGGTGAATATCAAATACGTCTTGCAAAACGGTATTTTCAGCTGCAGTGTGGAAAATTTATTAGAAGCTCCAAAGGAAGCACAAAGATTCATAAGATGGGCTTTACATTTTTTTTTTAAAGTCCTCACAAGTTTAGCAGCCAAGGTCTGATGTTCTTTACCAGCAACAAGGAAACTGAAGTTCTAAACTCCCTGGGGTCTCAATTTTCCCCTCTCTCACTGTGGCCTGAGAAATTGCCAGGCACTTAACCCTGGTAACGTGCAATTCTCATAAGAACCCTGACAAGAAAAGCATTAGAGGTCCGCAGTATCTAAAAGTCACGGCTAGATATGTCTTGGGAATGAGTTTTGGACATTTTAGAAAAGTAATATAAGAAGCTATAACATTGCCAGTGGGGTTTGGAACAGAACCACTTAATAAAACACATTACGATTGCTACAACTAAATGTCTGTATATTAGCACTTTGTGACACTGACCTGTGTTATGAATACTCTCCCATGGGTTCAAGTCAGAATTTTGTTGATGAATAAGTTCCTGTAAGTTTATTTTCCAATAGCTAAGTTACAAAAGACTGGATATTCTGTTCTTCCGAACATTTAACATTAGGATTTCAGAGAAAGGACTGTGGTGGTGGTAGGCAGATTCTTCTTTTTATAGATGGGAAATTGAGACTAAAGATGTTACAGTACGTACCTACCCAGATATAGACTGCAGACAGAATTTAAACTTCTATTTGACTTTAAAGCCTTACCATATAGATCTTCAATACAATAAAATGGGCATCTTCACTTTTTTCAAGAAAGAAGAATGTGAGAGGGTGACTAAAGTTAGGCACTAGAGTTAAGACCAGATGCACAGTATTACAGCAATGCCACATTAGCATGACGACTCTCAATTGGTGAGGCTCATTCTATTTTCTTTCTCTTTTTAAATATATTTTATTGATTTTAGAGAGGAAAGGAGAGGGAAAAAGAGATAAAAACATCAATGGTGACAATCATTGATTGGCTGCCTCCTGCACACCCCCTACTGGTGATCAAGCCTGCAACCTAGGCATGTGCCCTGGGCCAGAATCGAACCTGGGACCTTTCAGTCTGCAGGCTGATGCTCTATCCATTGAGCCAAGCCAGCTAGGGCATTCAATTTTCAATATATAAAATAGTTAGAACTCAGCCCTTGAATATAAAACTTGGCTTTTAAGAAACAAATCTAATTTGGTCTTTTAAGCTAAACAAGATATTAAGTCAAAACCTATAATCTGGAAACATTGTAATTTGGTATTTTAAAAGAAACATTGGATAATTGACAGATGATTCAATAATAGCTAATCAGGAATTTTGATGAACAATTTTCTTAATATGTCACATATGGTCTTTTCATGTGGTTCTATATTCAGATATATATGTATATTCATATATGTATATATAAAATATGTATATTTAATTTCATACATACTTATGTGAATAATATATATGAAAATATTTGCCATTTGTCTCAACTTGGTGAGTGAAGAAATGACTTTTCAATGCTTATTTTAATGCTTTTCCATCTGTATTCTTATTTTTATGGAGCTATCAATCGGTAACGATTTTAGGAAGCTGGGCCAAGTTCCATTTAGACACTTTAGCATTTGGCTGATCTTTTAAATCAAGAGGAAAATGCTTAATAAGTCACTAGGCAACATTCTATGCCTAGAATTATTCTAATTTTCTCACTGTCAAATGAGTTCATCTCCCTAGATATTTCAGAGACCTTACTTTGCTCATTGCAAGGACACTTCAAAGTTTCACACACTTATATAAGATTAATTTTTGTCCCTCTGGCTAAAGTTTTCACCTTTCTCCTTTGTTGATTAAAATCCTGTAGTTCAGGGATTATTTAATCATTATTTAAGTCCATGCCTTCACTAATGTGCAAACATGTCATGACTTAATCAACTGCTTTATTCATTAAACCAATAGCTATTAAATAACTTTTAAGCAATTATGGCAAATATGAAAATTCCAGGCAAAAAAAATTCAAGGGTATAAAAATGCAACATGCGTTATTTTCCTACTAGAGGGCTGGTGCACAAATTCATGCACAGGTGGGGTCCCTTGGCCTGGCCGGTGATTGGGGCTGATTAGGGCCCTGGGAGGTTGGCAGGGGGGGTGGGCGAGGGGGAAGGGAGAGGAAGGGGCCAGGGGAGGTTGGCCGTGGGAGCGCACTGACACTCCTGCATTAAGCGTCTGCCCCCTGGTGGTCAGTGCACGTCATAGTGACTGGTCATTTGGCCGTTCAGTCGCTTCGGCTTTTATATATATAGATTGAACAGAATGCCTGCCTCAAGGTTTGATTCCTTTAGTAGCTGAATCCTTAACCTAATGAATTATTGAAAAATCTATATTCAGTAATTTAGGTTTTTAAAAAATTTTTTGTCATTCAAGATGAGGCTAATATTTGCTATTCATATTTACTTATTCTTAAATATTTAGAATGCACTATTTGATACATATCAAAGAATATGTATAACATATATGTAATTAAAAGTAACAATTTTTTAAAAACCTTAAATAATTTAACATCTAGAGTTAAATTATTGCATTTTCCTAGGTATTCCTTCCCCCATCCCTTGGCATCACCACCACAATCATAATTTTTTTCACATATTCACCTTTTAAGATATAGCTATGATTTTGTAACATATTTTGTATACCTAAACTACATATTGCTTCTTTGTGCTTGCTATTAAGCTTTACACAAATGACAACATATTTTCTGCACTTTTCTATAACTCATTACTTTTTAGTCAGTTTCCTGTTTCTAAGTCATCCAACCTTCAAAAAGAAAACCTCCAGTCAAAATAACTTCACCAGCAAATTATCCCAGATCAACATTTTTCAGTTATCTAATGAGGTCAACTTAACTGTGTCAATAAAATCAGAATATGGCATTAGAAAAAAACAATTACAGGCAAATTTTACCAAAAAGTATGAATTTAAAAAATTCCTAAAGAAAATATGACCAATTATAGATAACATAGATACCAAAGACAGTACCTCTTAACCAAATTGAGTTTGTCCCAGGTTTTGCTTAAAAATAATTTTTGAATGAATGAACATGCCAGAGTTTCATTGTGGGAAATTACTTAGGACTTCATTCATTTTTATGCACGTATTAAATAAGAAGGTGGAATATGTTTCAATAAATACATCTAGAAGTTTGTTTATGTACTACTTATCACCTTGCATTTTGTAGACAATAAGTTTTTCTCTCTGCTCTAGTATGATAATGGTGCAAGAATTTTTTTAAAAAAAGAAAAATAGAGATTACACAAAGAGACTTTGAATTATGTCAACAGTGGCAGACAGAGCATTGAGGAATGGGCAGCTTTTCAACAAATCATTCTGAGTATTTAAATATTCATGAAAGGGAAACAACTGTTGACCCCTCAATGAAAATAAAAAATCAGTTCTAAGAATATTAAATATTAAAGAAAAACAATAAAGCTTCTGTAGGAGAACAACATTATCATTTTAGTAGAAAAAGGTAGTCTTCAAAGAAACCCTAATGTAAGGAAATGATAAAGTGACTACATTGAAATTATTAGTTGCTCTTTATCATACTCACCAAAGAATGTGAAGAAGCTGGCCACACAATGAAAGGAGTTATTTAGAATTTATATTACTCACAAAAAGCTTTTTTCTAGAACATATAAAAACTTATTTACAAGTCAATTTAAAAAAATTAGAAAGACAAACAACCAAATAGAAAAATGGTCAAGAGATTTTAACAGACCCTTCACAAAAGGGACATCAAAATGACCAAAAAACATGTGAGAAGTGTTTGTTCTCATGAGTAATCAGAAAATTGTGTATTAAAACATGAGACAGCACAGGCTACCCACAAGAAAGCTGAAAGTTAAAAGCAAGTGTTGGTGAGGATGTGAGCAAAGGAAATTCTTATGCACTACTACTGTCCACTGTCAGTGGGTCCAAACACTTTGGAAATTCATTTTTCAGTATTTCTTAAAATTGAATATATACATCCTATATAATAAAGAGCTAATATGCAAATGGTTGTTCACACTGTCATGCCCTCATGGCTCAGACAACACGGGAGAGAGGAATAAGGACCAGCCAGGCACAAATGAGTTTGCAAGAGAGGAATGGGAATTAGCCAGGCTGTGGCCTGGGAGAGGGTCAAGCCACCCGCCCTGCAGTCCCAGGCACCTGCAGCTGTGCCCCGGGTAAAGATGCCTGCCCACAGTCCCCTGTGGCTGTGGCTGGTCTGGGCAAATCCAGCCTGGGTCCTCGGTGCCTGCAGCTGGCCAGAAGGAGGGAAGCCCGGGTCCTGGGTGCAGGGCAAGGCAGAGGCAGTTAGGGGCGATCAGGCAGGAAGGCAGGTAGAGGTGGTTAGGGGCGATCAGGCAGGCAGAGGTGGTTAGAGGTGATCAGGCAGGCAGGCACAGGGGTTAGGGGCAATCAGGCAGGCAGGCAGGTGAGCGGTTAGGAGCCAGCGGTCCTGGATTGTGAGAGACAGTCGGACATCCCTTGAGGGGCCCCGGATTGGAGAGGGTGCAGGCTGGGCTGAGGGACCCTTCCCCCCCCCGCCCCGTACGAATTTCGTGCACTGGGCCTCTAGTACTTTATAACAAAGCTGTTGCACTTTTATGTATACCAAAAAATACATAAACACTGGCAAGAGACATGTATAAAGTCGTATGAGGCAGCATAATTCATAATAGTTCAAAACTGGAAACAACTCAACTGTCCATCAATAAAATAACACATGATCCTGGCTGGCATTGTTCAGTGGATGATATCAACCTATGAACAAGGAGGTCACAGGTTCAATTCTCGGTCAAGGCACATACCCAGGTTGTGGGCTCAATCCTCACTAGGGGGTGAGTACAAGGCAGCTGTTCAATGTTTTTCTCTCATCGGTGTTTCTAACTCTCTATCCCTCTCCCTTCCTCTCTGTAAAAAATCTATAAAATATATTTAAAATAATAAATAAATAAATAAAAATAAAATTAAAGGGGAAAAAAACAGAAACCTGATGGAGAAAAAAATAATGGAAGAAATATAAAATGATATAAAAAGACCTTAAGACATATGAGATAATGTTCAAGAAATAATTGAGAAATAGATATCACCTGAAAAATTTGAAGACATTTATTCTCAAATATATATGCAGCCCAATGCTCATTGCAGCATTATTCATGGCGGCCAAGACAAGGAAACAACCAAACATACATTTGATAGATGATTGGATAAAAATGTGTTTTATATATATATATACAATGGAATACTACTCAACCATAAGAAAAGATGAAATACTGCCATTTGTGACAAAATGGATGGGTCTTGACAATATCATGCTAACCCAAATAAGGTAGACAGAAAAATTTAAGAAACATATGATTTCACTCATTTGTGGGATATAAAACAGAAAGCAACAAATGAAAGAATAAAAAAATCAAATAAACAAAAACTCAGACACATACAATAGTATGGTGGTTACCAGAGAGAAGATGGTGGAGGTGGGGGTTAGTGAAAGGTAGAGTCAAATATATGGTGAGAGAAAAAGATTTGAGTTTGGGTGGTATAAACACAATGTAATACACAGATGATTTATCGTGGAACTGTACACTTGAAACATATGCAATTTTATTAACCAATGTCACCCTAATACATTTAATTTAAAAAACTAAAAAAATGTTTAAAAAGTAGTTCAATGCCACTTAAACTACACTTGAGATCCATTTCTCAACTGTCAGAGTGTCAAAAAGTCAAGACCAGCAGGCAGTATACTATGTCCCACAGGCTTGGGGTCACAGGTTCTCTCACACATTGTTGGTGGAAATGTAATTTGGTGCAATCCCTTGGGACTGCAATTTAGCATTATGTGACAAACCTATATACAGATTTACCTCTGAGCTAGTGATTGCACTTTTGGAAATTTAAACTTATTGAATACAGGTTAGTGGTGTATGAGAGGTCTTTGTATTATCTATACAAAGGGTATAGATAATAGGGTAATCTGCAAATTGGTTGGGATGCAGTCACAACCAATCAGCAGACTGTGTGCACAGCAGGCGCGGGTGGGCGGGGACTTGCAGCATCAGGGACAGGGGTCGGGCTGTGGCAGAGAGGCCTCTCTGAGCACCTGCGCCGGGGGTCCTCCGGCCTCCCCTGGCTTCTGCCTACCTCTTTGAGGCAATCCATCGAGGAGGTCCGGATGGGTGGGCAGGGCCTACCTCTCTGGGGCAATGGATTGCGGGGCTTCTGCACATGCCAGGCTGGAGGACCCCCTCCCCCACCATCCTGAGTGCACGAATTTTGTGCACCAGGCAACTAGTTCTTCTATATCAAAATAAAACTTAACAAAGTATTCTATGGTGCTAATAATCAGAATAGCATGTTTGGGGTGGAGCTTTGGGACGGTAGATAGGGGGTTCTGTGATGCTGACAGTATTCTATTTCTTAATCTGAGTCTATATAGTTCATTCTGCTATAAATCATTGGAGTCAATATTTATGTCGTGCACAGTTTTTCTTAAATTTAATATTTGAATTAATACATTAACAGATTACATTCTAGTTGTAAGCCCTTTGTTTTTACTGAACAGACTAAACTATAATAATATTCTATTATGTAAAAAATAATAAATTATGTATACTTAATGATCAACATTTAGGCTTTTACCAGTTTGGAGTTATTAAGAACAATGTTTACATGAATTTCCAGTTAAGTGTCTCTCCAGGGATGTACACTTGTGATAGGATTAAGTCATAGGCTGTGCATATGCACAACTTTACAAATAATGCCGATTATTCTCCAAAGTGCTTCTAACAATTTTATTCTCCTGGGAATGTTTTATAGCAATTTCTCTTGACTCACAATCTCTTCACCAAAAAGGACTAACAAACTTCTTAATTTGTACCAGTGGGTACAAAAAGGTTACTTAGAAATTCCCTTAGTTTTTATGTGTTCTCTCTCTCTCTCTCTCTCTCTCGTTTTCACACACACACACACACACACACACACCATATATATAAAATGTTTATCACATATGTATGCCACACACACACATGCCATATATATATAAAATGTTTATTACATACACACACACACACACACACACACACACACGAGGGCCAATCAGAGAATATGGTTTATTTTAGTTTTAGAAAGTAGAGACTAGTGATTTTTAGATTTTAAAATCTATCAGGTCAGGCTTTGCCCTCCTTTTCTCAGCACCTCCAAAGTGCCATGTAAGTTCTAAGAGACTCTTGTGGCAGCAGCTATGGGTGGGGTATCTGTTTTATGGCAGTCCTTCCTTTTTATGTTGGTATCTATTGATGCTGACAGCCCCATCTGGTCCTGGCTGCTCGATAGTCCCAAGGTGTCTCTGTGTTCCCACCTGGTCTCTGGCTGCTTGATATATATTGCAGCAGCTTCCTCCTGTTATCTCAAAACCTTTTCAGAGTCCACAAATTTCTTCAACAGTCATACCATTTTGAAGGGCGCAGAAAAATTGTGTTGCTCTCCCAAATCACTTCTAGGTGCCAGAGATTGATCAGTCTGCCCTTGCTCCCTATCAAGCCATTCCTACTGAGATGGGAACTTCTACAAGGCTCCTGCTCCCAGGGTCTCAGACAAAAAGCTGAGCAAAAATACTTTGTATTCTCAGATGCACACACATTTCTGGAGATGTTCCAGTGGTCTGTCAAGACTGGGGCACAGATATCCTCAGATCCTACCGACATTTCACTCTCTTGCCATATCTCCAACTCTTTTCTTCACACCTCAGAGAACATCATCTAGTTATGAATGGGATGGTGTATGTTCTTCCATTTTTTCCCTGACTTTTCCTTAGGCTTAACAATCAAGAGGAGTTCACTGTCTTGATTTTTCTGGCACTGCTGTGAAAAAATTCTCTAAAGCTATGAATACTTCTGGTCTTGTAATTCAAATGGAGTTGTAGCTTTGGGATGGGCAAAATGGGTGGCAGTTTATGGAAGTAAATTGGAATCTGTACTAATAAAAGGGTAATATGCTAATTAGACTGGACATCTTCTAGACATCATTCTGGACAAAGACATGGTGGCAGGGGCTGAGGCAGAGGTGGTTAGGGGCAATAAGACTGACAGGGGAGGGCAGTTAGGGATGATCAGGACAGGAGTGGAGGGGAGGGAAGTTAGGGGAGATCCAGCCGGGAGGTGAGGGGAGGGCAGTTAGGAGAGATCTGGCCGGGAGGGGAGGGCAGTTAGAGGCATCAGGCCAGCAGGCAGAGGCAGTTAGGGGTGATCAGGGAAGCAGGCAGGTGAGCAGTTAGGAGCCAATGGTCCCAGATTGTGAGAGGGATATCTGACTGCTGGTTTAGGCTCAATCCCACAGGACCATCTCCCAAGGGGTCCCGGATTGGAGAGGGTGTAGGCTTGGCTAAGGGAACCACCCTTATGCATGAATTTCGTGCACTAGTAAATAAATAAAAGACATTGATTATTGATTTGTGCAAGGTCCTCCCATTTACAGAAAAGTGCTGATGTATGTGGAGTGCATAGCCTTATAAGAGGGCCTGTTAATCTCAATATCTGGTCTACTTGTCTTTAAAGCTTATGATAAAAAAAAAAATGCTGGTCCTATTCATAAGGAAGTTGCTCTCTGCTACACTATCATTCCATGAGGCATAGATTCCGTGAGCAACCAATGGCAATAGCACACATAGGACTGACTGCTCTTTAAATAACACTCATAAAGCAAGAATCAATTCTGCAAAAATAAGAGTGGAGCAGGGCCAATGCTAAGAAGTGAGCCAAAGCATGAATTTCTTTTCCCTTTGATATTCTGCAGTATTTACTTAACATATTCCCCAGCTTTTAAGCAACAATCATCTCCCTTTGGACACTTGAGTGCCATGAAACTAGTTCTGAGACTTCTGTTCTTTGGCTTCTTCCCAGAAGGAAATTCCTGGCACTCCATTCAAATTCCTTTTGTGAAGACATTAGGCACTTCTGCAGAGAAAGTTTATTATAGGTTCTTAACAGATTCTTTAAATGTGCTGGGAAATTCAGTTGCCAAGTGAGAGTTTCAATATGATTAGAATAGACTGGATTATGCTATAACTAGGAAGTTTTTCCTTTTAGGTAAACAAATTCAGTAAGTTTAAAGATCATTTGCAGCTTAATTGGGTTAGTGTTTTTACATATCTGTATAAATGAAACACTTCCTTGTTAACCATTAAAATTTCATTCAGTTAAGACTTATTTTGATGAGATTCCTATTCAAATAAAAATGCAAATATGTTGCCCAAATTTTAATTAATACATGGGTGTGTTTTCAGCACCAAACAAAACCTTGAGCAAATAAAGGCAATCAACTCTGTGTGGTTTCATTGAGCATTATTTGGCTCTTAGTATACTCAACCAAAAGATGGTACCTAATAAGAGTTAGGGAGAAGCAGCGGCAGTAGGTATAAACAATAAATTTTGATGATAAATGGTTAAAAGTTTTGGAGCATTGAATTTGTCCAAATTATGTCAGGTCTATATGCAACATTAAATAAACAGTCTAAAGAGAATTGGCTTAAGTTATTTATTTTAGAAAATATAAGGAAGAGAATTCACCTAGAAATATTTGCCTACTTTTGATTTTGCTATGTATAAGGTCTCCTTTGTAGTATTCTTTCTTATGTCTTTGGATGCAAAAAGAGCTAACTTTGCACATTCCAAATTTTTCAGAAATGCAGAAATTTCCTGTGTTGTTTTTATAGAACCCTAGCTAGATAAAACATTACTGGGATTAGAAACTGCATTGAACAATAAAGACACATAAACAGCCTGGCTATTTTGGTTTGGCTTGTTTTTTTGTGCTGATATAAAGATCACATGATTCTAAAAGCACTCTCCTAGGAAAATGAATCCACACTATAATACCATAGAGTCAGAATAATAATGAAAGCAGGTTTTCAATCCTCTCCTACTCCCTTTATAAAAGTGATTTGTAAAGAGAATACTTTCCCAATTGGCCATGATCTGTGCTTTTGAAAATACATTAAGGCAGACCTCTGCCACTGACCTTTAAGAGTTCAAGAGAGACTCAATTAGGTCCTGAACTGAAACCACTATAGAGTCCAGAGCAGTCAGGAAATAGTTTCATAATTACACACAATGGAAGAGAGTGTAGAGGATTAATTAGGGTTAAAGTCCAAGAAAAGATGTCTTCTTACAGCATCTTTCCAATTGCCTCACTGTGAATTTTTTATTTCCTTCATTGGCTCTGAAATGATCATTTTAAGAATTCTGGTAAAAATGTAATTCAGAATTACTGAGTCAGTCTCTGATCATTGGGATATGCTTTACAAAACAGTGAGAATTAACTTCCACATGCAAAAATATACATCATGTATTTTATAATTTGTGTAATAAAAACTCTATTATAAATAATGAAACTAATAATGTACCCACACCAGTTTAAAAATTATAATGTATACTAGAGACCCGGTGCATGAAATTAGTGCACGGGTTGGGTCCCTAGGCCTGGCCAGCAATCAGGGCCAATCTGTGGGTCAACCAGCAGGGGGATCAGGGAGGCCCAGCTGGCACCCGCCTTGGCTGGCCTGGTGCTGCCTGCTCGCTAGCCTCTCCCCCCAGCCACTGCCGGTCAGGGCCTGCGGGCTGGGGGCAGCTCCTGCATTGAGCCTCTGCCCCCTGGTGGCCAGTGTGCATCACAGTGACTGGTTGTTCTGCCAATTGTTCCACAGTTTGGTCAATTTGCATATTAGGTTTTATTATATAGGATATTTTCTTTGAGAATAAAAGATTATTCTCAAAATCTTTTCATCAACTCTGGATAAAGGGATATTTTATTGGCTCACTTAACCTCCCTCCTTCCTGTAACCATGCCTCAGCTGCTTTCCTTCTGTAACTGTGCAGAAACTATTTCTTTAACATGACCCTTTGTCCTTTTTATCTGTCCATTCCATTCTTTAATCATTAAGCCCTTATGATATCAGATTATTGTCAGTATCAAAATGTCTTAAGAACAAATCCTCAGGTATGTTGACCACAGAAACAGTTTCTGTCAAACTAAAGATAATATCTTGACTTCAGTTGTATTCTGCCCCAGGCCTGTGAAATCAGAAGGAGCCTCTGGACCACACCCTCAGGAAACCAGACAGCACAACGCCATGGCTGACATCAGGACCTGATATAATGACCAACTACTTCTTACTCCCACCCCAACCAATCAGTAGAGTCCACCATCCCAAATCCTTCATCTACCTTGGTTAAGGATTTTTCCTCTGTATAACCCATCCCCTGGAAGCCATTGTGGAACCTCATGTGACTCTGGGGTATGGAACCACCTGCTCAAATAAAAACTTTACTTTCTTGTCTGGAAACTTCTGTTCATTGGGCTTTGATGGGACGGTCAAATAGATCCCTTTAGTTCCGTAACACTTCCATATGATCTATTGTTAACAGGGTAAGTGATCTCATTCTCTTTTCCATGTTGCAACAGCCTCATATGGAAGCCTGGTGAAAGCTAATTATTATTGTCAATTAATAATAATGCATTTTATTTGTGGTAAGAAAATAAATCCATAACAACTTTTTGAGCTTACGACTAATTCAAATTAGAGTCAGTTTAAACTAGGTAATTCCCCTAACAGGAAGACACCTGGAAATAAAAATTAGGTTCCTGGAATTAGTCTAATTCATATTTCTATAGCAATCAAGGAAACTTGATTGCAGAGCTATGACTTGTACTTTGACATGAAAAACAAAGTTGTGATAAATTCCAAAACATCTGATAATATCCATGCCTCTTCATCCAATTTTTCTTCTTTTAGGTAGAAAACCCCCTCTTTTAATATTCTAAAACTTAATTTCCAAGGTGGTAGTGGAGGGTTCACCCCATATCAACAAACAATCCGCAGACACCAGCAGGGTGTTCAGAAATTCAACTCAACTCTGATACTCTCTACCCAGAAATAGCCTCAGATTCCACAAATTAAGGGTTCAGTCCTACAAAACTGCCTTTCCCCCACCCACTTCAGATGTCAGTTGCAAACCCAGGCTATGCTTCTGACTGATCAACTATAGATTGAAGGCTCCAACAACTCCTCACTGGCAACTCGATTGAGATGCCAGTCACAAGCCCTGTACTTCTGACCAACTGGGTATAAATCAGAGGTTCCCAAGATTGTCTCCTTGGGTTCAATTATTTTGCTAAAGCAGCTCACAGAACTCAGAGAAACATGTTATTTACTAGACCACTGGTTTATTGTAAAAGGAGATAGATCTCAGTGTGTACTTGAAGGAATTGATGAGTAGGGCAAAGTATGTGGGAAGGGGTGTGGAACTTCCATGCCCTCTCTAGGCACTCTACCCTCTCCAAATTTCCTGTGTTCACTAATCCAAAGCTCCTGCACCCTTGTCTTTTTGGATTTTTATGGAGGCTTATTTACATAAATATGATTGATAAAATAATTGTTACCTATTTGTGATTGAATTCCATCACTAGACCCTCTCCCCCTACTCCCAGGTGTGTGTGAGTGTATGTGTGTGTGTGTGGGGGGGTGGAATGGGACTGAAAGTTCCAACCCTCTGATCAAATAGTTGGCTCTACTGGCAACTTAGTGCTTTCCCAAAGTCACCTCATTAACATAACAAAAGTAACCTTTATCACTCTCAACTTTTAGGACATTTCAAGGGTTTTGTGAGCCAAGAAATGTGGATGAAGGCCAAATATATAGGAGAAATATAAATTACAATATCAAATATCCAAAGCTAGTTTCCATGGACTCACCAAATAATGCCTGAGTGTTTAGCCACTAATTAACTACAGTTCTTGGCAAGTAGAAAACTCATCAGAATGGTGACAAAACATAAACTCAACTTTGAAATAAAACCATATGGTTGCAAATGGAAGGAAAAACAGATTTCCTGTTTTTCTCTGCCATGAATTATGCAAATGCAAGCAAATACAAAATTGATGCAAAGGAATAGCCTGTTAAAGTCTGTGTGGGTGCATAGGGCATTTCCTCAAGGAAGCAGCTTTCATGGGGTATCAGATGATCTAAACACAGGGAGTCAGATATCTATAAAGCCTGGAAATGGGTGGTGGAGCCTAGGCAGGGTGGAGAGCAATCATGCATGGGAGTACAGGCTCCGAACATGGTGAGAAAGGTCTGTGCACTAGCGTTCAGGCACAGGTATTGAAACTTCAGTGGGATGAGGAGGGCATCTGCATGGAATAAAGGCTGATAATGAAGATGGGAGATTGATCACCTCCAGTGGAACTGATACAATAAGTGTAATAAAGATCATATGAGCCAGGCTTCTCACTACCAGAAAAGAGAATTCAAATAGGAATAGCAACCAGATCTTGGTTATTGGATAGCATTCTCCACTCAAAGAAAGCAAGACTTCTTACGTGGCAAATTCCAGGACTGAAGCAGAGAAAGTTCAAGATAAACCAGAAATATGTGGGTCACACAGCAAAGAAGTGCTAAAAGAATTATAAGACTCTATCAGAAAGAAAGCTAGCTTGAATAGGCTCTCTCTACCCAAAGCAAGGGTAATGTTAGCATCAAAATATAGTATATATAAACTATTGATATTAACTTTGATCACTTGGTTGAGGTGGTGTACACTAGGTTTCTTTACACTAATGTAACTCATTTTCTGTTTTTATTAATGAATACTTAATGGAGAAATATTTTGAGACTATATGCGTATTACATATAGTCATAAATCTTTAATCTACTAGTTTTAATATCCACTGATGATTTTGTAACTTCATCACTTCTGTATATATAAATTGTCATTTTATTTTAATAGATTTCCTTCTTCCACATTTATCTGTATAAGGTCACATGACCCACATAATCTTATGTCATTCAATATATAACAATCAATAACTATTATTACATATTTTGATGTTCTTGTGGGAACTCCTTCAAACTGACTTCTCTGTTCTTTTTCCAATGACCCCATTGTCATCTAAGCATATCCTTACTTTCTGCTAGAAGATGTTCCAAGCTCATCTAATTCTTTCCTTACCACAACCTTCAAGCCAGCTATTTCTCTGCAACAGTGCCAGTCAACAGAGACAGGACTCCTAGAGAAACTATTGACTCAAAATTATCCCACAGGAGGCCAAGATGACCAGGCCTCCATCAGTCACTGAATATGGTCTACCTGGGAAGGCCACAGTCATGATTTCCAGGCGGCAAGTTTTTCCTGAAGAGCAATCTAAACAGTATATCTGTGGTGTATCAGGCCTCTTTCCATATCCCTGACTGCCTCCTCTGAAAGTGAGAAACTGGCTTTTCATTAACCTCAACATATTTTTGCATTTGTTCAAACTTAGACAACACAGAAAATAGTTTCCGAATTGTTAATTCCACATTGTTGATTATTAAAAATGGAAAGCTACAAACTAAAATTCAGTAGTGTTTATACTTTTTGAGGTATCAAATTTTTATTCAGTGAAATGCACTCATGTGAAGTGTATATTTGGAGGAGTTTCAGAAATTCATACACCCATGTAAGCTATACTCATTTGAACATTTTCATTATCCCCTGGAAATGTTCCTCTTGCTTTCTTACTCTTACAAGGAACAACACAATTAGTTATCTTTTTTCACCATAAATTTATATTTATTTTTTTAGTACTTCATCTAAATGCAGTCACCCAGTAAGAATTTTTGTGTCTGGCTTCTTCTCAGCGTTCTCCTTTCCTCTTTTCTTTTAGATTAATCAAATCTTAATATTTTATTTTAATTCCTCTCGGTTATTTAGCCATATTTTTCTGAATTACTTTTGAATGGTTTCTGTATGGATTGGAATATATGTGTGTGTGTGTGTGTGTGTGTGTGTGTGTATATATATATATTTAACTTACCAGAGTCTACCTAGATTTGCTATTGTATTATTTTAAATGTTGTGGCTATATAGTTCCATTTACCTCCACCCTTTAGTTGTGCTATTATTTTCATATATATTACATCTCTACATATATAACTTCCAGAATACAGTGTTATAATATTTTAGTTAGACAATAAAAAGATCTTTGAAGTAAACCAACAGGAGAAAACCAGTATCTTCTTCCCTTTGGCATCCAAAAGGAAGGAACTGCCTTAATCTGCCATAGTTCATGACTTTTTTGTGACAGAGGAAAAAGAAAGAGAAGACTGGTTCCTTCTTGGAGCTGGCATATGTCAATTTTATGCTTTCATTTTATTGGTCAAAACAAGTGACCTGGCCAAGCCACATGGTGTGGAAAAGTATAATTTTGCCACAGGAAGACACTGCAAATGTCACAGTAATGAGTGAAAATACATAATCATTCACAAGAAAAGATTATACGAAATCAGAAAATCTAAGATGGGAAGGCATCATGTGAATCAGTATTTTTGACCATGTCAGTTTGAGGAGCCTATTTAATATCCAAATGCATATTAAATAGGTTATTGCTTTTTTGTATTAGGTAATTTGACAAAGCTTCTTACAGTGTTGATGTAGTGGTTGGCTTTATAACTTAAGGACAAGACTGGCATTTTGTACACTAAATAGACTTCTATGACAAATCCAAATTCAGATGCTTGGACTTTCTCTAAAAGACACTATTTTATTTCCAGATTCTGAATAATAAATGTTGCAAATAATAAATATCAAATAAGTTGTTAAATTAACATGATATTGGCATCTTTTAGCCATGCTGCAAAGCATCTTTGTGGGTGCACCAAAAGAAATTCACATCATAGTTTGTACTTGAACACTTAGGCTGGTTCCTTCCATTAATGTGCCACTAGGGAACCTATCAATTCCTTGTTCTTCTTCAGAGGTTCTCATTCTCTTCTAATTGCCCACCCAATACCATCTAAGGTGGTGCAAATAGTTAATCATTTCATCTGTACTCGTTACCAACCACTCTAGTTCTTTTATTCCCATAACTCTACTTATTCAACTTTCTAAACACCAAATCATGCTTCTTTTCACCTAAGCCTTCTAGATAGAGAGTTCTTTTGAGAAAATAAGGCATAACATTTCCAACTAGTTCTATTATAAATCTGTGTTCTTCAAACTCAAGTGGGACTGAAGAAGATCCAGATTTTTAAAATTTTTTGGTTTCCTTATGAATATTCTGAGCTTCTCATTCAAGGTGAGAATAAGCAGTGATTACTTTAGGTAGAGTGTTGTCTAGATTATTCAACTTTCCCAAAAATATTTGAGAATATTATAATCTGTTTGGTCTTCAAACATAAGAATAGATTGTAAATTAAAAATAAAGGGTGCCTATACTTCAAATCACAAATACATTGTTTCCTGACTTTTATTAAAAGCCTGGAGGTCTTCTTATAAGACATGAGTTCATATATCATTCTAGATATTCAAATTTTTACCCCTAAATTAAGCTCACCTATTAGAAACCTAAATATTTACAAATAGATTCTCTTTCATAGAAGTTATTCACTATTTTTATTGGGCTTTGACATAATGTCTCACCTCTCATGATTAAATACAATTTAAAATAACTTTATGAAACCCAGAATTGTATGTTTTAAAAATCATTGAGGTTATGTCTATCATTTCACATTTGGAGATATATATTATTTTGTTTTGTTTCTTAAATGAGAAATATCTGTCAGAACAAAATGCCAGGAATTGCTTCCCATGACAATTTTATGTTTTCTTCTCATGAACAATGCAATCATGAAAATGAACATTTCTTAACTTTTTCTTTTAGGTCATCAGGAGTGCATAGTCAAATTTTCAAGTAAAATTTAGCAATTACATAAGTTGTTTCATGATACGAGTTTTCTAATTTCTGTAGGCAAGGTTCATTTTGTATACAAACCTATGTGCAGAGAGATAAGGTATGGATTTACTAGTTCGTTAAATTTTGTTAAGATCTCATTGCTGCCAGAGAAGCCATTTGTTTAAATTATCCATTCTGCACCATTCCTCTCCTCCACTCTGGCATTCTAGAATGTCTCTAACACCATCTTCCCTCTAAGTCTTAGCAGATGGCTTACTTTCTTTCTACAAATAAAAGCTATAAACGAAGTTTCCCTCAAGGTGACATCAAATTTACCTCTGACTTTCTCTAAATTTTGCCCAATCTTTTTAATTACAATACTCATTCCTAATATCCATATATCTTTTTCAACTGAAGTGTGACACACATACAAAAAAGAAAAGAAATCACACCTGTACAGCTCAGTAAGTTTTCACAAGAGGAACACCCTTCTATCACCAGCACAAAGGGTAAGAAGCAGTACATGGACCAGCATTTCAATGCCCCCTCCCACCATGTTGCAATCCAGTTACAGTCCCTCTGTCAAGGGTAATCACTATCCTGACTTCTAAAAGCATTGATTTTTGCTTTTGCTTGCTTTTTAACTTCGTACACATGGACTCACACAGCACGTACCTTGTGTTTGTCTTCTTTTACTCTACATGCCAGGAGTTCTTTAGATCCCAGATCTTTCTAGTTCCACTGGAGCCTTAATGAGTCAATATTCCCTTTTCTTTCTATTACATATTCTCACTCTCTGCTGACTCTCTTTC
>NW_006293951.1:1781159-1784071 GCF_000327345.1 Myotis davidii
CTTTTTCATTTTCCACATTGTCACATTTCTTGAACAGAGTGTTTCTCATTGTCTATTTGATCATCAGCATTTTACCTTTTATTGCCTGTCTCCAATTCTTCTGAAAATCTTCTTGCTAAGTTCACTTGTGACTTTCCATTTCTTAAATTGTTAAAAGATCAGATTATTTTATTTCTCTATGGCATTTTTCACTATAGGACAGTTGATTCTTTCTGAGGGATTCAACACATTCCATATTATCTCACCATTTTGAATCCCTTGATTGACAGGTAATTTTAATCTTAGTTTTTCTTTTAGGAGGAAGATTGAGGAGTGTTCACTTTCACCTTCTGACCATACTTCCTTGCCCAGTGAATTAGGCTGAACTCCCTTATACTGATGTGATGTCTCCTATCCAGTGGGCTTCTCTTCTAGGGCTTGAATAGGAAATGGGAACAAGGCTCTCCCTGTAACCACAATTTTCTCTATAATTTACCTAACTGTTGGGGTCTAGCCCCAGCAGGTCCAGGGGTTTCCAAAGGTGTGGATGGAGTCGGCAAAGAAGGAATGACACAGGTCAGCATTCAGTTCATCAGCAGCCTAGCCAGGTTCTCTAGCCAGGTTCTCTCTTTATTCTCCTGTTATATCTGTATTTATACCAGTTGATTTTAGTCCTATCCATCTCTATTCCAAAGGTTAGGGCATTTCTTATCTCCATTCCAAGGTCACTACTCTATTGTTCTGTTAAACTACAAGGAAGTAACTGAAGGAGATTATCCTAAGTAAAGATAACACTCCTCTGACCCTGGATATAGAATTATAGGTTGATAGATTTAGTTCTTTCTGTATTTTTAAATTTTTATTTTCACTTATTTTGTTTTCAATAAGAAATCTGTGGACATCCTTATACTTGCTTTTGTATATGTGTCTTTTTTAAGTGGCAGCTATATGATTTTCTTTCTATCACTAATTTTAAACAATTTGACTATTAAGTGACTAGTGTGTTTGTTGTGTGTGTGTGTGTGTGTGTGTGTGTGTGTGTTTCCTGTTTCTTTTGCTTAGGGCTCATTGAGATCATCCTTGGATTTGTGGGTTTATATTTTTCAGATTTTTTTCTGTGGCCCTCCTCCTACTGGGACTTGATTTACATGCACATTATATATTGTTGTGTTAGAGTCTATGTGTAAGTAAATGCATATATATTAATTGATTCAGCACTCAAACACTGTTTATAAGGTAGATAGCATTAGTGTTCTCATTTTAAGACAGGAAAGGTACAGAGAAGGTTAATAATTTGTTCACACCTAGCAAGCTGCAGAGCTAGGATTTAGACCAGCCAGTCTGGCTGCAGGGCCTTTGCTCTTAAGCACAGTGCCTAACCATCATGAAGCAAGTTCATATGATTTTAATTTCAACAACTGTACACAACTCATGTAAAATTCTGGCTTTAAACTTACCATTAAGTAGCATCATATCACTGTTACTGCTCATTTTGTAGATATAAAAAGTATTCATTAATAGAACAACATAATTGAAGGCCTAGAAAATCACTTATATTAGGTATTTTTGGTTTATTACTATATTGTCTCCTATTGAAAACTTTTATTACCATCCCCTTTCACAAAAGTTGGCAGGCTATATACACAGGGTGGAACCGTGTTTTCTTAAATAAAGTCTATACGGAGTACTTTTATCAATTCACAGATACATCTTTGATTCACTTTTCCAGCTGTATGGCACTCCAATGTTGAGATGGTATACAGCTTATTCAGCCTCCTATTGGTGGATATGTGGGTTGTTTCAATCCAGTTAAAAATTTCTTTTTCTTCTTCTTCCCTTTCCCTTTCTTTCTCCTCCTCCCTCTTCTCTCTCTCTTTCTCTCTCTCTCTCTCTCTCTCTCTCTCTCTCTCTCTCTCTCTCTCTCTCCCTTCTCCTACAAGTAAAATTAAATGTAGTTCAAGAGTAAATGCATGTGCACATTTCCTATCTATCTCAAAATTCCATTTCCTAGGAATTGTGCCATCTTGCATTCCCACAAGCATTGCATTAGAGTGCTTGTTTCACCAACAGGGTTAAGTGTCAACCATTTAGATTCTTGAGAATATGCTATGTTGAGAAATGGTATCTTAATGTAGTTTTTCTTTCTTTCTTTTTTTAACGATACAGATGTTTATTTCTTCTGTTTCTGTTGTGCTTAAATACAGCTTATTTTCCTTTTTAAATCAAAAGTGAGATTTCTAGATATTCTTTTGTATTATAGACATCAAGCATTTCTCATATAATTTGCAGATGTATTTTCTGTTACACTTTCTTAAGGACTTTTGTGCCGTAAACCTTTTCAAAATGTTTTTCATGTTTAGTGTAACAAAGTAGGAAGTAGGTTATTAACCTCATTTTCCATATATATATATATGTCATAATAATACATACTCCATAGAATGATAATGAGGATTAAACAAGTTAATGAGGAAATTACTCAGAACACTCTGGAATACAGTAAGTGATTAAAAATGATAATTATTATCTTATTAAATGAAACATAAATTTTCCTTAAAATAAGTAAACATTTTTCTTCTTATAAAATTAAAAAGGAATATAGTACATGGGATTTACAATAGGCATATAGAATGAAATACATTTTTATTTCTTTGAGAAGCAATAGGGTGCAGT
Source organism: Myotis davidii (assembly GCF_000327345.1). Taxonomy (NCBI): domain Eukaryota; kingdom Metazoa; phylum Chordata; class Mammalia; order Chiroptera; family Vespertilionidae; genus Myotis; species Myotis davidii. The sequence goes on from NW_006293951.1 coordinate 1,783,809, forward strand.
GGTTAAAGAATGGGCTTGAAGTCAGAAAAAGATAAATATCACATGATCTCACTCATTTATGGAATATCATGAACAACATAAACTGATGAACAAAAATAGATCCAGAGACATAGAAGCATTGAACAGACCATCAAACCTCAGAGGGAAGACAGGGTGGTGGTGGGGGGAGTGAGAGATCAACCAAAGGACTTGTATGCATGCATATAAGCATAACCAGTATTCACAGACAGTGGGGAGATGAGGGCTCGGCCTGGGGGATGGGA
>NW_006293951.1:1784167-1786841 GCF_000327345.1 Myotis davidii
GTGGGGGGGGGGAGAAATATATGTAATACTTTCAACAATGAAAAATTAAAATAAAATAAAAAAAGAATGGGCTTGAAAGTACACAGTGCTAGGTTTGTATTCCAATGGCAAATCTCTGTGACCTTGGGCAAATGAATAGTAGCCTCAGGTTTTCACCTGCAAAATATAAACCTACTTTAAGAAAATCAGGAAGTACCTATCATAGTATTTAGCATATCGTAGGCATTTGATAAATAGTAACTATTATTGATTTTAATTTATTAAGGGTGATTCTCTGGATGGGAGGATAAGAAATATTAGTCTCATACCTAACCTGGCATCAAAATAGAATTTAAAGTACCTCAAATGTAAACAACATGATTAGAAATCATACTAAAACATGACTCTTATCAATGTCTTAAAAAAGATCTTATGTAACTAATGAATATTGATCTATATAGTTTGAATTTTTTAATTTACTGACAGAAATAAAAATATTTCAGCTACCAAAAACTAAATTACCTTTTCCAAGTCCACCAACTCAGAAAAATGTTCCACAATTAAAATATACAGACCTATGAGCAAAATTGCTATGGAAATCAGAGAAGATAAAACACAACCTTATAGGCAAAGCCATATTTTTATGTTTGAAATAGATAGGAAGACTGAGTCCAAGTCCCCCTGGGAGGTTAACTGACTTGTATAAAGTAACACACAACAACTTGAGTTTGGGATAGAACTGAGAGTAGCAGCCTGCACTGTTGATTGCAAGAAAGAATGCTTTCTATTAACACACACTAGGAAGTCAAGGAAATTAAGAATTTCTAAGAAAAGGAGTGCCACAAAACTACACAGTCTGGTTTGCCCTGGCACTGATCTTTTTTGTTTATATCTACATACTTAAAACTATCCAGATACATTTTACAACGGGTACTTCACAAGCTTGTATTCACCATTTAACAGTGGCTTGAGGAGACTTTTATATTTTTCTTGACATACTAAAAACAATTACTTTTCCTGCTCCTTACTTGTTATATAGTTTTGGTTGTTTAATAATAGTTTTCTTGATAAGTTGTATGTAATGAAAGGTATGCAGATATTAAAATTTTTAGACAGTTATTTTGTTAATTTTTTAAAATGCAAACTAGTACCTAAATTCCATGTTTTATTTTATATCTATTTGATGAAACTGTGTCAATTTCTGTACCACAGATATCAAAATAAAATAGATAAATAAAATATAAAAATATTGTTGGGACAATTATTTTCCCTCTTTCTTGATATTTCTGGATGTACTTCATTACTCTCTTGAAAGATACAGAGGGAGGCAATTAAACCTTTGCTGCCTGAAGCTATCAAAAGTGAAAGACAGTTTTAAGGTATTGCTTGTGGGCTTATTTATTTTTGGAAATAATACTGACAGGAATGCAGGTTCTTAAGAAGATAGGGAAAAGTGAAACTTGCGGGACATTTTTCTGGGTGCTTTGAACCTATTTCAAATCACTGACAGAGTCATGATTTGACAGAACTCAAAAATAAACCTTTAGTTTTGGAAATAGTATAATACACAATATAGGTTCTATACATTGCTCTTAAATCATCAACTATTACCTATAACATAGAATAGACCTTGATTTAATGGCATGTTAGGATGTGGAATTAGAGCATTCTCTGAGTTTTCCAATTGGAGGAAGGGTCAGTCATAGTGACTGAACTTTGTGTGTGATTTCCTTGGCCTCAAGGATTGGCTAGTTTGTCCACATTTTGTTGTTATTCTGCTAATTTACTTTTTAAAAGTCTCCACTAACAGCAGAATGATTTATGCTGTGTCAAAGTTACTTTTCATTTCAACCCGAAGAAATACTAGTTATTTGGATATGCAGTGTATTCCAGAGGTAGTAATTTATCCTTTTCAAATGTAGTCATCTAGATCTGCAGTGAAGTAATCACTATCACAAGGCACATTAGAAATGAATTTCTATTATTTGAATTAGGAGTGAGTGAGACAGATAGTTGGGAAGAAATATGAACAGACTCCACTTTCCTCCTATGAACAAGGTACACACATAAGTATGGAGTAAACCTTGCTGTCTAATCCTGAGGGACGAGCATGCAAGGTGTAGAGCCCGCTGATCCTGTGTCCCTGCCATTCATGGAAAGCTATGTCCCCTGTACCCAGTACAGGAATGACTCTTTTTGCTGTTAAAATATATTGTTAAGGTAGCTCAAGGTATCCTTTTCTTTGAAATTTCTGGGTGGAGTGCCCAAGGAGAGAATGGGACATCCCTTAAGTTACAGAGCAGCGTGTATGACCATTTTGTGCCTCTCTGCTGATAAATACCTGCATGGTTGACAGAATTTGTTATAAGGCAAGATTGCATAACTACATGTAGTAGGAAAGTATTGAGGAAGAGAAGCATGAACCTTACATACCATATGTTTGAGGCTATCTATATTTTTTTTAAAAAAAGATTTTTTTTATTGATTTCAGAGAGGAAGGGAGAGGGAGAGATATCAATGATGAGAGAGAATTATGGATTGTTTGCCTCCTGCATGCCCCCTACTGGGGATCAAGCCCACAACCCAGGCATGTGACCTCTTGGTTTTTCAAACCCTGACCTCCTGGTTCATGGGTCGATGCTCAACCATTGAGCAACACTGGCCAGGCTAGAAGTGTGTTAAGATTAGTGGAGGC
>NW_006293951.1:1787410-1790432 GCF_000327345.1 Myotis davidii
TGGGGACAGAAGCCTGGTTAACTGACTCAATAATTAAGAATATAATAGTAACAAACCATCAGCTCCAAACCATCAGCTACTTGGCAAATAAAGGTATTTATTAGAGCTCTGTGTATTATAGTCCATAGCATAAAAGGAGATAAATAACCAAGACAACACAACACAAGAACCCTGTTATTCATGAGGGACTGTTCTGGGCACAAGAGACACAGTAGTAAATAAGGCCAACATGGTACTTGCCCAGGAGAAAGATATAAAACAATTATTTACATACTTATGTGTTTGTTTATTATTGGGATAAGTTCTATGAAGAAGTAATCCACTACCACCAAGAGAACATCTGTACTTAAACAAACTGGATTTACTAATATTACTTACTAGAGACCTGGTGCATGAATTTATGCACAAGTACGATCCCTAGGCCTGGCCTGTGATCAGGGCCATCTTCCCTGGCTGCCCGCAGCTGGCCCCACACCCCGCTGCCACCCACCCCCGATTCCCCATTTGCCATTAGGCGATCAGAGCCTGCCAGCTGCGGGGAGGGACCAAGAGGTTGGTCATTCTGTCTGCTCCCTGGCCCTGCCCCCCACCCCAGTTCCCCATTTGCCATTGGGTGATCGGAGACTGCTAGTCAGGAAAAGGGACCAAGAGGTGGTCAGTGAACCTCATAGTTGACTGGCCATCTGAGGCTTGCCTGTGCCTTGGGCTGGCCCTGGACGGCTGGGGGGCTGAGGGGACTGGGGGACTCCAGAGGCACCTGCTGCCCCAGCAGGGCTGAGGGGACTGGGCGCCGCCATCTTGTGGCTGTGGGCACCGCCATCTTTGAGGATGTGGCAGTCAATTAGCATATTCTCTCCTTATTGGCTGTGGGTGCTGCCATCTTTGAGGGTAGGATAGTCAATTAGCATATTCCATCCTTATTGGCTATGGGTACCGCCATCTTTGCTATGGCATGAGGGTCAATTAGCATATTACCCTTTTATCATATAGGATTGCAGCAAAGTAGAATGCACACCATGGGGAACCTTGGGCATCTCAGTAAGAGGGTGTTAGAAAGGACCTATTAAAGGAATTTGCTTAGGTTGAGTCATTTTGGGGATAGCCCAAGAAATCAGTTTCACTCCAGATTGAGTACTATCAGAAAATGGGGCCAAATCTTTAACAATGTACCTCAATAAACTTTATGTATCAGGAGAGCAGATGAGAACAAGGTGAACGTTGTAATAGGTAAAAATGCAATGCCCAGTTGTATTAGCTGGGAGAGGGGAATGCTTGGTATTTTGTGAATTACATAGCGACTTCGTTTTTGTCAGTGCTTAGAAATAAGATATGAAGTGGTGTCTTTCTCTCTCACCTTATCATGGCCTCAGAGTGACTGCCTGATGTTCATGATCCCTGAGATTGTTTATGTCCAATAGGAGAATGACTTGCCTAGCTGTGAGTGACAGGCCAGTTTCTAACAACACTACAGTCACATGGTAATTGTCAGAACAGTTCCCAGGTAGGAGGACTTTTTTCCCTTTCTCAAGTAGGAAACCAGATTTCCATTTGAAGTTGGTGATTTCACTTAGTAATACTTCAGAAGTACTTATCCAGGCAGTTAAACATGCAAGTTTGAGGTTTTGATGAAGAAGGGTCTGAGCTGCAGGTATAAATTTAGGAATTATTATATGTAGATAGTAGTTAAAGCTAGAAGATCCCTAGGGAGACAGTTTAGAATGTGGTTAATCTAAGATTTCAAGACTTCAACATTTAAAGACTGGGCACAGGAAAGAAAGTCAGCAAAGTAACAGAAAAACTACAGCATGAGAAACTGGAGAAAATGAAGAGTATCGTTATGGTAGTCTAGTGAAAATACTCTAGAAGAATGGAAAACACTGCTAAATGCTTCTGAAAAGTCAGCTAAGAAAATGACCAACATATTATTTACTTAGAGACATTGATGCCATAGCTAACCTTAGCAAGGAATGCGATAGTTAAACAATGGCACTGATAAGAAGATTGGAGTGGACTGAACAGGGAGTTAGGGGAGAAGTGTATTGATTAGAGAGAGAAGAATGTAGAAAGGTGAAAGTGTCAGTCTTAGAGAAAAGAGAGATTTGGGAATTTTAAAATGCTAATTGGAAATATTCAGATATAAGAGAACTAAAGCATAACAGCTTCTGTAAAATTATTGAGAAAATGGAAGGGAAGTGTGGGGAAACTGTAAGGATTAAGGGAGAAGATAGGTATGGATGCTGGTGGTGCTGGTTGGCCTGGGTATTGAAGGAGTTCTATTCTGAAACCTCCATCTTCTCAGTGAAATAGGGAGGGAAGAAAAGGATGGAGAGGTGTTTGGATTTTAGGGAGAATAAAAAAAAATAGATGATTTTACTTGTTTCATGTTGTAATTTCAAACAGAAGGGAGAAAATTCGATCCTGAGGATTATTTTCCACTTCCGTTACACTATTTTAATCTGAAAATTATTATAATTTAGGCTCAGAAGAGTTCCTTGCCTTTGGCAAATGTAACCAAAAGTCATGCATTTAAGCTATTAGCCTCAAGCCCACACAATGGTTTACAGACTGCTCTTAATGCATCCAACAGAAATCCTAAATCAAAGATAGTTTTGCTCTTTCCTGGTACAATTGCTTTTCCAAACCAGGAAATTGAAGATGAAATATTAGGAAAGGTTATTAGGGCCAGAATTTCCTTCTCTCTTCATCTAAATATAATTTCACTAGAGGCCCGGTGCACAGAAATTTGTGCACTCGGGGGGAAAGGGGGTCCCTCAGCCTGTCCTGTGCCCTCTTGCAGTCTGGGACCCCTCGGGGGATAACGCCCTGCTGGCTTAGGCCTGCTCCCGGGTGGCAGAGGGCAGGCCCAATCCCTAGGTGCATCCCCTGGTCGGGCTCAGAGCAGGGCCGATTGGGGAGTTGGGGCGCCGCGCCCTGTCATGCACAGAGCAGGGCGGATTGGGAGGTTGTGATGCCACCCTCAGTCATGCTCAGGGTAGGGCCGATTGGGGGGTTGGGGGACCGC
>NW_006293951.1:1791204-1801987 GCF_000327345.1 Myotis davidii
ATTGAAACAATGTATAACTCCAGCTCAGAGATCCCAGCTTGCTGAAAGCTGGTTTCTGGGTTTTTTTTTTTTTAGCTTCTATATTTGTTAAAATGTTTCAAACTTCAGGCTCAGAGGCCTGCAAAGCAGGCGGGGAATGTTGGTTTCCTCTATCACTGAAGCAAGCAAGCCTCATGTTAGTTTCAAGCTGCCTGGCTGCCGGCCACCATCTTGGCTGGCAGTTAATTTGCATATTGCACTGATTAGCCAATGGGAAGGGTAGCGGTTGTACGCCAATTACCATGTTTCTCTTTTATTAGATAGGATATTTTTCTATCCTTAGGGGAAATACTTCAAGTTTAGAGAGAACTGAATGAAAGCATGTTATGGCTGTCCTCTGCTTCTTTTCAAAGCGTCAATGGGGCTAGAGAATATGTTCATTTCAGAAGAAATCGATATTCAACTGTTCAGGTGACTTCAGAAATCCAGCAACTGTGTGTGTGTGTGTGTGTGTGTGTGTGTAACTTCAATAAACTATTCTGTGTCATCTCTAGCTACAAATGGCATTACAAAATCATGGCTCAAAGTAGGGCCTTTGCTGTTTTCATGATCATGCCTTGTTCTGCAGGCATATGTTTGTTACTATCTATACCATCAATTGTGAAGATTAACTTGCAGTGAGTAACTTAATTAAAAAAAAGACTTAATTTCCCCCTCTGCAATACATTCTTAAATATAGTTTCAAATAGTCCCATGTACTACTGGTTTGAGGCAGCTCATAGCATTGTTTTCCTCTAGGCAGCTTTGTTTACCTTCTGGATCCAACCATCCAGACAGTAAACAGAGAGCTCCCAGCTGTCCCTTCTTTGTACTCTCAACTTTCTCAATCCCCATCCACCTCCCTGCTTTACCTTTGCCGCCTACCAGCTCCTGTCTACAAACTCTTGTGTTAATATTAATAGAGAACTAGCCTTGAAGTTCCTCTTTGATTTCTTCAAAGTAAATGTTTACTGGAATACTCCAGTAATATCCCCTATGTTTTTGTTTGGTTGCTTAATTTTGTTTTTGGTTAAGTTAGTCAAAGACAATTGATGTTGCTTATAACAAAAGAACCTTAAATATTATTGAAATCAATTTGTAACACTTTTCACATTTACAATTTGGGAAAAACAAGGCTTCATTAGTTGCTCAGCCAATAAAAAAAGAAATTATTTGGCTGAAAATGATGACATTCTCAGAATAATTAGATTCAAGCCAGATATACTGCTGGGACACTTGCTAATTAACTAAACAAATCAGAGGGTAAACAAAACAGCTAGGGCCACTTCCTGTTAAATGTTTGCCTTTTGAGATTGATTTTCTTATTCTATTTGCTAGAAATTCCAGCTTGATTTCACTATAATACACTCTCAGAGTCTTCTCTGCTGTTTTCTTCTTCTTTCTCTCCTACTCCTCTTCCTCTCTGCTTCCCCTCCTCTTCCTCCTCCTCCTTCACTTTTGTGGCACTTATCATTACAATCTATTTTTCAATATCAGTATTTTCTGTTGGAAACTCTCAACTCCTCAAGGACCAAGCTCTTCTTACTCACCTAGTATGTCCAGTACTTAACAGGGTGCCTGAGAACACAGTAGACACTTAAGATAAGTTTAAAAAGTGAATAAGTGAACAAATAAATTGGTTATTTAAAGGAAACATTTTCTCCTCATAGAGAATATTGGTCTCTTTGCATTTACCCTCCACTTAACAGACATTCCCTCCAGTTCAGAGAGAATCCATTTAATTATTTCCACAGGTTATCCACCGAGTGCCTGTGTAATGCTTTGGACTTGGGTGGTAATAAATTCTATATTCCTCAAGAACCTTTTATTTTAGTTCTGGCCTTCTCAGCCTGGACCCCTATAGTGTACATAGATAGACTTTAGGGATTCATAAATCTCCTATAGTATCTGCCTAAGTGCATTATTTTTCCTGGGAGGCAAATTCAGAGCTTTCATCAGATTCTCACTAGGAAATATCTAGGAATATCAGACACGCTCCTCTGCCTAACAGCTCCCATCTGAATCTTATGTATGCAAACTCCTGTGCTAACATTAGAAGACAACAAAACACTCATCAAATAGTTAAATGGTAAAAGAAGCATCATGTGTTACTTAACCAATGGATCAGGAGACCTCAGTGTTTCTGGAGTGGAGAGGAAGGATGGATGAACAAGGATAAAGTATTCTAGATATAATTAAACAGAGGAAGTAGAATTTGATACATGGGTTGGATTTAGATAGTTGGATTAGAGGGAAGAAGATGTGATTGGAGAGAAAGAAATCACAAGATGGAGAGAATATGGGAGATTGGAAAGTTCCATTTCTATACATAGTCAAATTCAAGTTAGGAAGAGCCCTGTATTGCTCTCAGTTGATAAAGGATCACTTGCTGGATGGAAAATATGAGAAAATATAGCAATGCACTGGCTAGGTACTTTGGACATAGTACTGACCTCAAAATGTTTGAAAAGTATTAAAGATTAGGGTAGAAATTTCGATGGAAGCATACAGGAAGGGAACTTTACACAGGCTAGTCAAAAAATACTTCCTGTCACAGGATTAATCCAAAATAAATCTCTGATAAATACAATTTACACAAAAGGTGAGAGGTAAGAAGTATAGAGGAAATGAAGGTATTTTAGATAGAAAAAAAACAAAACAAAACAAAAACACCAACAAAGGTGTGAAAGCAGCTTATTGAGAATATGGAGCTACCAGTAATGGAGTTGCTTGGAGTGAAGAGGTGTAGAAGCAAAGCTGAAGAAATTGAGGAAGACCTGGAGTACAGTTTTTATCTGGAAAGAAGCCCAAATTTTATCTGGAAAATCCAGGTTACTGCAAGATATCCGTTGTCTCATCAGTGGACTTTTGATTGCTCTTTCCTTATGATCTTAATTGATTTTGTGAGACCCCCGAAATAGGACCCTCACTCTGTCCTGCAGACTTACGGCGACCAAACCTCACGCAGCTAGCATGGCTCAGGGGTCAAGTGTCAACCTATGAATCAGGAGGTCACAGTTCGATTCCCAGTCAGGGCACATGCCTGGGTTGCAGGCTCTATCCCCAGTGGGGGGAGTGCAGGAGGCAACCAAACAATGATTCTCTCTCATCACTGATGTTTCTATCTCTCTCTCCCTCTGCCTTCCTCTCTGAAATTCAATATATTTTTAAAAATCAGACAAATCTGCTTTTGTGTAAAAATTAGGCAGATTTTTTACTAAAATAACTTAATAAGGTCTTTGTTAAAAGCTTACTTATTGTCTGGGCTGAACTCTATAATGAGAAACGCTGAGTGAAACATGTTGTTGGCCTTAAGCCTTAGAAAGAATGAACTCATCCTTATGAAATGTGACCCTGAAAGGCTGCTGGAAGAGTCAGGGGAACTAGGTTCTGGGTTCAACTGTAGGCCAAACTGGACACATTTCTATATCTGGGCTCCAGTTTAGTTATTAATAAAATTAAGGATGTCAGTAAGAGTGGTAATCCCTCATATTCTGGTTTTCATTGCCTTGTCCTTCCAAAAGAGAGGAAAATCAATTGGAAATATTCATACAGTGTTAACTACTTTTTTTTTTGCACAAATGAAAAATTAAGCAAACAAATACAATAGCAACAAATAAGTGTTATCACCATCTTCTAAAAGAAAGAATAACATAACACCCGAATTATGAATAGAATTAGCTTTATTGATAAAGTCACTCCACCACCCCACTCTCCTTATTTTTCTTATTTTGTCTTGCATAGTTGAAACTTGGTCTTGCACAGGCACCCACTGGCTGACTCAGGTTTGGGAATCCCCATCTTAGTCCTCCATGTTGCCCCTTAGCTTTACCTGGAAAGATTTATAAACCAATATTTCCATGCCCAGCCCTACTCCAGACCAATAAAATTACATTTTTGAAGGTGAGGACCAGGTATCTGCATTTTTCCCTTCCTTCCCATGTGATTCCAGTGTGTGGCCAGAATTGAGAAAACAATGTCAACACCTCTAACGTCCTTCAAGCTATAAGATTCCCTAACATTTAACTTCTTTGAATTTTAGAAAGTCACACATCAGGACGTTTCTCTCCTTCATGTGATACCTTAGCAGAACTATTTTCATTGATTTACTTAATCTCTGTTTAAGGACTGAGAAAGTAAAACTTTGTGTTTCTAAATAATTTTTGATATCTTAAGATTTATATATTAAATCACAGTTCTTAAATTTTCATCATGTTTTGAATTCTTTGTTTCTGCTTGATTAATATCCTTGCCACGAGCTCACTTTGAAAAGTTGTAATTTATTTCACTTAAATAATTTTGGCTGTAAACACTTCATCCCAACATTCAAAGTTAATTACTATCATAAAGTGTCTGAAGTTGGAGGAACAAGTTCAAGTTAAAATTTAAATATTGGCTTTCTTTTTCTAATTTATATTGCTTGAAGTAAGGTCAGAGGTAAGAGAAAATCATTTTTCCCTATTGAATAAGGTATATATTTCAGAGTCAGGTTGCTTGTTTTTGAGTAAGATAGATGCTTTGTTTTCTACATGCAGAAGGTTTGGGAGTTTATAAGACAATTTTAATTAATGGGCTCACTCAACCATAAAATAAGTGTATTTGTCTTGTATTGTAGTAAAACATATCACAAGTATAAGGACTATAATATGGCTAATCCTAGTTCTCTTTAAAGAAAATACTGTTCTAATGGGGAAAATGTACCCTTTTCTAATGTGTATAGCTAATAGAAAAAATGTTGGCAAAGTTACTTGATTGCTTTGAAATGACCACAATTTTCAGGAAGAAAATAGGGGAAAGTTATGTTTATAAATGAAATTAAATCTAAATCTATGTCTCTAATTTTATTGTGATTGCAATTTTCTATTGTTCCATTTTCAAAGTTTTAAAACTGTGGTTTATAAATTTCATCAGTGTTTATGCTTAATCTTATTTACATAGTATATATAAAAATCAACATTAAATTAGTATTTTTTTCCTCAAAAAGTTTATGCCCCCTCTCTAAGGCACCCATAATTTAGAGAGATAAAAAGACTAAAAAAAATTTACTTTGCCTTAACTTATGAGCTCCAACAAGGGGCAATATCCTAGAAGTATTGGTCCACTTGTTACAAACAAGTAAGCAAATATTTCTTGGTTATTGTACAGATCATGACTAATGAGCCTAATTAAATCTTTTGGTTTGGTGGAGAAGGAAATTCAAGAAAAATTAACTAGTTCTTGTTTTCTGTTTGATGATATTCGAACTTGTATGGCTATGACTCACAGACATATTTTACTTCATGACTCAATACACAGATATGCATGTACTAAATATGTACATAAAACTATTGAAAGCTATGGTATTTTCTATTCTAATCCAATTTTTAAATATTTAATTCCCTAAATGAATTCCATTACCTACTGGTAACTTGTCACTTCAGTTTGTAAAATGCTGCTTTAATCTATAAGTTAAACACTCCTTGAAAAATGGCCTAGACTATATTAGTTTAGCTTTTCAGAGAAAAGCCTTCACAGTATTTTGATGTTTAGGCATATTTTCTGCATAATTTGTTTACATGTCATAAATAGATTTTAATGTCTCCCTCTCATAAGATATTACTGTTTAAACTTGAATTGGGACACAGCTCCCAAGACTGGGTTCCCATGAGGAATGACATTGACATGACCCTGAGCTATAGAACAGCTATAATAGCTCCAGGGTCCAAATACTTGCACCTACTACATTTCCAGAACTTGCGAGTTTTATAACTGGCAGTAATTGAGACTGTGTGTATGCCAAGTACACCAGACACTGTTCTATCTCTACTTGCTGACTATCCCTTCAATTCACAATAATGATGTTCTCAGCTTTGTGAGGTCCCATGGAATGTCCTGGCTTTACAGGGCCTAAGTCTCCCACCATCACAGTCTCAATTCCTCTCTTCTGTTTTGTACTTGCTTCCTATATCTTGGAAGTGTGACTCATGCTATCATGACTTCCCCTGACCAGGGGACCCTTGGAAGTCACATCTTTCACCCGTCTTCCTAGTGGACAGCTCCCTCCTATGCCCACCACAGTTGGGTGATTGGAAGGGACTGCTTACAGAAATGTAGACAAAAAGAAGTGTGTCACCTTTCCATACCTGGTCAGTCTTTGTCTTGATTGCTTTATCTTCTTTCACCGCCCCCCCTCCCCCCCCACACACACATACCTGCAGGTACACAGAGATCTAGAAGGATCCTCTTATCTGACGACTGTGGAAACATTTTCTGATTGTGTGTAACTACATCTTTCATTGAGTGATTTTGAACAGCAGATCGCAAGATGTCTTCCTATGAGTTGGCTTTGAACCATTTGCTCTCTCAGAATTCTTACAGCTTCTTGGGCCTTTCTCCCAGTTCTGTTTTTGTTCTGCTTACTTTGAAACCTAAGGGCACTGATGACTAACCTCAGGCCAGGGTCCCAAGTCTCAGGAAGCTCTTTTTCTGACTGAAGGAACTCGGCATTATCTCTGGTTTTGACCTTGGCAACTCCTATGGGCTATGACCAGGATCAGATTGTTAGTTGTCTGTGACCACACAGAGCATCAAGAGCCCTAATTGAGCTGGAGAGCACTCCTGTATGGCTTGTATACCAACCACTCATTTACTACTGTATCCTTTCTATTTAGGCTTTCAGTAGGCTGGAGAAACAAAGTACACTGGCCACCTATTTCAAACATTTATTTCTCAAGAAATAAATTTAAAATATTTATTTATATTTATTTAGAGGTACTTAATTCTGATTAAGATGTGGCAAGATGACACCAAAATAGTTGAGCCGCATAATGTCAAATACAAAAAAAATGATGGATCATTTTCCCTTTTTCTTCACTTATGCCTCTAAATTCTTGTTATTCATTTTTCTTCCTACTCATGCCCGTTCATACCTCCACAGACCTACCGTCACAGCCTTAATTCATTCCCCCATTCCATCATCTGATACCTTGACTTCTGCAATTACTTTTAAACCAACCCTTCCACTTTGTTTTACCCACTCTTCTAATTCACAAATCACACTGATTCTAAATTGATATTTCTACAAGTTATTCTATGGATGAAGTGTCCAAAAGGGAATGTAGAAAGGAGAGTCATATAATCAATGACTATGGTGACTATATCTATTTCCCTTTCTGGCCCCTGAGAATGGGCAGGCACTGAGTATCACGGCCCATCTCTTCATAAGAAGGACCTAGTCATAAATGACAACTCAGATTTGAAGTAGTGCACATGGGAAAAAGACATATCGAAGAAAATGGATTTCTTCCTGTGATTATGAATGATTTTTCCCCATAACATTGTGGGTTAAACTTTGGACTGAGATACCACTGAAACAAAATCTTAAGGACACATCTAAGAAGATCAGATGGACCATTTTCTCTCCTATTTTGAATTTTTAAATGGCTCATAACCTTCGATAAAGAAAATGAATCTACGTTTGCATGGTCTGACTTGTCACTCAAAGAAAAAAAACACATGAGGGGATCAATATGAGAAAGGAGATTTCTCTCACCTCATAAGCTCATTGCTCTGGTGGTACGTGGTGTCAGTCTATTTTAGATGGAACTAGAGTTGGAGTGGGGAGCAATAGCTGCAGATGTACGATGGTGACACCAAAGAGCTGAGTTAACGCTTAAGGAGGGTAAAAGAGGCCAAACACATAGAGAGAATTCTGTGGAAAGAAAAGTTCACAGAGGAAAAACATTGCTCAGCTCTGGAGGCTCCTTCTCCTCTTTCAAAACAGAAGAGAGGGGACTATGGCACTATCAAAATAAAAAGAACACATAATTTTTGTCCTAGCTATTTCATATCTAAGAATTAATTTTATTTATATACTTGTGCAATGAAACAATTAGATATGAATATAAATATTTATTGTAGTATTTCTTGATATGAGGAACTCTGAATATTGGAACATTGGGTAGGTAAAAATAGCCAAATAAATACATCTGCACAGGAAAGGATAAAATTGTGCAGAAAAAACTTGTTTTTCAAAAGAAAAACAAAAGGCTGTGAATGGTTCAATCCTTCTGTGAAACTACTATGAAAATTAAATTTTGATTTTATTTCTTTTATAGTCTCAAATATTAGAAACTTCCTATGAACAATCATTGGACTGACACTACATTCCCTAGAAAGTTAACAACTTTTTACAAAAGAATAACAAAAATTTCTTTATTAAGGTGGTGGATGCATTTAAATTCCAGTTTCCTCTGTGGGATTATGAGATCTGGATGACCTCAGTAGATCCACAAGACAAAGCCCTGTATCTGTCACATAATGACTAAAAATAATTATGTTATTATTACTCAGAGACTCCAGTTTGTCAAAATATATACACAGACTAAATTCTTTCTTGACTCCATTTTAAAGATTGAAAAACTTTCAAGTCTTCTTGTACTTCCCCATTGACAGTTAACATATTGAAAAAAAAGCAGTGTCATTTTGTTCCTGCCAATTTTATAGAAAATAACCAAACAATACAACAGCTGTCAACCCAGTGCCTTACACTTTCAATCTCTTTTCAAATAACAAGGGAATAAAATAATGTAACAACCACAGAGGAGACATAATGAATTTTGAATTTGTGGTTACATGTTCATAATTAGGGTAAACATACACACACAAAAATTACTGAAACTATTTTAACATATTGAAGTTCTAGGCCCATTCACACCCACTGTTTAAGTTACTGAACCTGTGACAGTTTCTCTTTCTATAATACGTCTCTTCTCAAATGCTGCCGAAAATCAATAAAGAAATAATTCAGGGTTTTTTTCCAGAGACTAAGAAGACAATCGTTCAACTCTCTTTCTTAAAAGTGTTTCAGGAAACAAGAAAATTAAATAGTAAGGTCTAATATTTTCAAAATTGTATAACTTTTGTTATTTTTCTTTCCTTGCTATACTAGCTAAGATTCCAGGATAATGTTGAATCTATGTAATCAAGTGGAGGATATCCTTGTGTTTTCCTACAGTCCAAGGATAATTTATAAAATTTATGCCTTTAAGCATAAAGATTGCTATAGATTTTTAGTGGATGTGCATTCATGTATAGAAAATTATGTGGGCAATGTAGGAAGAATTTCTAAAATAATATACATACAAAGACTTGGAATTATTTAGAGAATATGGAAAGGTGTCTAAGATCAATATATAGAACCAATTATTTTCCTATACATGTATAGCAAGTAGAAAGTGAATGCATTCTCAGACTAAAAATTCACACAATACCTAATAAACATATCATACTTTAACATATTGTACTATAATTGCAGAACAGCAAAACTGGTATCAAAAATACCTTCAAAGCTATCCAACAATAAAAAATAACAAAAGACTGCCTATGAAAGAATACATGTTTTTATTTAAGGACATTAAAGAATTGTACTTGCTCAATAAACACTCCAAAACCATAAGACAAGACATAACAGAAAAAAAGGAATAATAATATTTAAGCAATTTGTAAATATCTTTCTAAATCTAAGATATCAAACTAATTTAAAAAACAAGAGTTATGAAAGGGCTAGACATGAAAAATAGGAAAATCTAAGTGTAAGTCCATATAGTTGCAAACTAAATTAGTGTAATAAGAAGCCTGGGCAGGGTGGAAATAGGAATCCTATCTAATAAAAGACAAAAATGGTAATTGGCGTACGACCAATACCCTTTTCATTGGCTAATCAGGGCTATATGCCAACAAGATGGCGGTTAATTTGCATATGTAGGCACAATGCAGGGAGGCGAAAGGGAAAGCAGGAAGAAGCCCCCTGCCACTGATCAGAAACCCAGTGGGGAACTAAGAATTTAAAAAACAAGAGTTATGAAAGGGCTAGACATGAAAAATAGGAAAATCTAAGTGTAAGTCCATATAGTTGCAAACTAAATTAGTCTAATAAGAAGCCTGGATAGGGTGTAAATACGAATTGATTATAAAAGAAGCACAAGGAAATTTTTGAGGCTGATTAAATATTTGCTATTATGATTATGGTGATGGTCTCACAGGAATATGCATATGTGCCAACTCACCAAATTGTACTCTTAAGATATATGCAGTTTACTGTATGCCACTTATAACTCATTCAAGTTGTAACAATTTTTTTTAAAATTCATAAAACTGTTACAGAAATGCCTACTATTGTAAAATTAGGGTGCACCTATTTTGTGTGGCTGGAGTTGAAGCCTTCTATCCTATAACAATACCTAGAGGCGTGAGCCCATAACTTCAGGCACATCTATCATTCTTCCTATTTGATTTCTTTCTTGATAGCATAGATTCATAGAAATAGTGCTAATATATACAGTTCCTATGCCCCTAGACTTTGAATGTCTGTTTTTTATTTAGACTTTGGGGAACCAGAGAGAGTGTATATGTCTGTGAGTCTGTAGGCAGAGGAAAGAAATATGGAAATTCTTTGTCTGATCCAAATCTCTTAGATGTTTTTTTTTCCCCTTTAATATACTTTGTGTATTCTCTTCTCAACCTAAACAAGTGCTCTTAGATTCTTGATAGGAAGCTTGTCTGTGAGTCTGTAGGCAGAGGAGAGAAATATGGAAATTCTTTGCCTGCTCCAAATCTCTTAGATGTTTTTTTTTCCCCCTGTAACATACTTTGTGTATTCTCTTCTCAACCTAAACAAGTGCTCTTAGATTCTTGATAGGAAGCACTGAAATATAACTATTTTTCAACCACGAAATTATAGATCAGCATATTGTATGTGGCTCATGGAAAGATGATGTTATTATCA
>NW_006293951.1:1802017-1803586 GCF_000327345.1 Myotis davidii
GAGTGGTGTGTGTGTGTGTGTGTGTGTGTGTGTGTGTGTGTGTGTGTGCTTCTGGGAATGCTGAACTACCAGATAAGATGAGGAGTTTATCTAGTTGGAAGCCCTAGAAGTAAGTACATGGTATTTAATTTCAACCCTTTTGAAAATACCAGAAGATATTCTAAAATCTTTGGAACATGAGTCATTATTTATATGAGCAGAATCTACATTTTCTAAACAAGCATAACACTTTCTATCAGATTTATTATATTTATTTTGGTTTTGCTTTTATTATCATTTTTATTCATCTCTCAGAAATGCTACTCAAATAATTAAATTAAAACTAGAGGTAGAAAAGTACAAAGGTCCATAACCTTAGAATGTATATGTTTATATACATGCTTAACTGTGATGAACACCGCAACGGGGAAAGGGACAGGTGGAGAGGTGCTCCAGCCACTCCCATCAACAATGCACCTTCTTATTGGTTCTACATAATATTCCAATTTCAGTGCTGGCATACATTTGTAGACCTACAAAAGTTTACTGAACACCTTAAATACCTGAAATAAAGTATATATGTTGTCAAACATCAGTGACAATTCCACAGGTTCGATAATTATTTAAAATAATTACTTTTGCCCTAGCTGGTTTGGCTCAGTAGATAGAGCATCAGCCTGTGGACTGAAAGGTCCCAGGTTCAATTCTGGTCAAGAACACATGCCCAGGTTGTGGGCTCGATCCCCAATGGGGTGCGTGCAGGAGGCAGCCGATCAATGATTCTCTCTCATCATTGATGTTTCTATCTCTCTCTCCCTCTCCCTTTCTCTCTGAAATCAATAAAAATACATTTTTTTTTAAAAAAATTACTTTTTCTCAAGATAGAAAATTAAGAAATACAGAGTATCTTCTCAAGGAAAGATCAACTACCATTATACCCAAGTGCACTCCAAAGCTTTTCGTAAGACACACATAATGTTTGCCTAAAGAAGTCCTAATCAGAACTCTCCTTTCTGCAATGAAAGTATACCTCATCCTACCTGTTTCTTAAGGTTCTTATAAGGCCCAGATAAACTGATATCTTTAAAAGTGTTTAGCAGAAAGCTTATTTAAGCTGTCAATTTGCATTCCATGATTTAGATAAGGATTAATTCAGCCATTAAACTATACCTCCCAACTACTATCTGCTAAATATAACAAGCCAGAACATGTCAGAAATGACTGTTTAGCATTTGTTGGTATACTCCAGTGCTTCGGTAGAGGTCATATCCTGCACATAAACTCTAAAAAGTTCCGCAGCATAGATTTATCAAGATTTTGGGAAAGATTGAAAACAGTCCTACCTTCTAAGCTTGTATAGGAAGGCTTAGCAGGAAAGCTTTGTTCAATTGCTTCCATAAACTTCCATAATTAAGGAAAATATTGTTTCTCTTTTAATACAATATTGTATGAGTGACTCCTGTATATACTCTGCATGTGTTTGATTAATCTCTTTTTACTTTTGAATCCATAATAATAATGATCTGCTAATTCCTTTTGGATATTTGATGAGAAGCCTTTAGAGATTCAAAGGTTGCTATGGAGCTGGTG
>NW_006293951.1:1804017-1805693 GCF_000327345.1 Myotis davidii
CTGGGGATATGCCCGCAACCAAGGTACATGCCCTTGACCGGAATCGAACCTGGGACCCTTGAGTCCGCAGGCCAACGCTCTATCCACTGAGCCAAACCGGTTAGGGCTGCATTACATGATTTAGATAAGGATTAATTCAGCCATTAAACTATACCTCCCAACTACTATCTACTAAATATAACTAGCCAGAACATGTCAGAAATGACTGTTTAGTGTTTGTTGGTATACTCCAGTGCTTTGGTGGAGGTCATATCCTGCACATAAACTCTAAAAAGTTCCGCAGCATAGATTTATCAAGATTTTGGGAAAGATTGAAAACAGTCCTACCTTCTAAGCTTGTATAGGAAACCTTAGCAGGAAAGGTTTGTTCTTTAATTGCTTCCATAAACTTCCATAAATAAGGAAAATATTGTTTCTCTTTTAATACAATATTGTATGAGTGACTCCTGTATATACTCTGCATGTGTTTGATTAATCTCTTTTTACTTTTGAATTCATAATAATAATGATGTGCTAATTCCTTTTGGATATTTGATGAGAAGCCTGTAGAGATTCAAAGGTTGCTATGGAGCAGGTGAGGTGTAAAATAACTTTGGATAAACCTATTGCATGCATCAAAATTGATGTACTCATTGATATGGCAATCATAATATCTCAATTAATCCCTCTTTCTTTTCCTTTTATTCTTCTTCATTTATATGGTGGGTTATATTGATTAAGCTAGTTTAGTTAATTATCAGGAAATGTCTATGGGGATTGAGGCAACCAATATGACTGTATTTTTAGGTGAATTGACAAGATTTTTGGCAAAATTCATTACGCCACAATTCATACTGACAGTCCTCTTTATTTTTAAAGAGAGGTAGTCAAGAAAGTGCCACTGGCAGACTCAAAGTCAGCACTCTAAATGCAATATTTCTTGAATACCCCAAGGAGCACATGTCTTGAGAATTATATAAATTGGTGACATTCCCCCCTCAGAATTGTTCAGATGAACACCAGAGCCTAACCTGTTTGCTTCTTCATTTTCTGTGGCATGCTGCTAAGGTCTAGTAGGTAATAAGACTCATTTAAAAGAGAATATTAAGGTGGCCCCACTTCTATTTAGAACTGTCACTGTTACTGGCTACTAGTGACTATCACTGATTCAGAGGTGAGTTGGGGTTTCAGACCGTCCTAATAATCTACATCTAGGAAGGAGGTAGAAACATCTTTATGTTCAATGACCCAGATTACTCCTCAAAGGATATTAAAATGATGTGGTTTTATTCATTATTTACAAATAGTTTAAACCACTTAAGTACCCCACATAAATTCAATATTTAGATATATGCTATGATATAACTTGTTGCTTACTTCTTGCTATACTTTATAGTTCATACATCCATGCCTTATGAATATCAATAGAAACACATGCATAATATATTTAAGTACTGCCTCCAATGATCTTCTTAACCCTACCCCCATCTTTTTTTAAATATATTTTTATTAATTTTAGAGAGGAAGGGAGAGGGAGAGTTAGAAACATTAATGATGAGAATCATTGGTCGGCTGCTTCCTGCAGGCCCCATACTGATGACTGATTCTGCAACTCGGGCATGTGCCCTTGATGGGAGTGGAACCCAGGACCCTTCAGTCCACAGGCCAATGTTCTATCCACTGAGCCAAACCAGCTA
>NW_006293951.1:1806656-1808721 GCF_000327345.1 Myotis davidii
AAAAGAAAGTTGTGTTTTTTATTTCAAAAGGATGAACTGCTAATGGTGGAATTTCAGGAACAAAAAGTGGATACATTTTATGGCATGAAAATGATACCTCAATAAAGCTATAAAATAAATATCCAGCAACAAATAGGTTATTGGGAGGCAGAAATAGAACAAGATTGCCAGTTATTGAAGTTGGTTGCTGCATAATGGGGATTGACCTTAGTATTTAGCATTTATGTGCTTTTTACACTTAAATGTGAGGCAAAGAAAGGTAAAATTAGGAGACTGTAATCACAGCAAAGACATTGAATATAAATCTGGGTATTTTTAACACTTGCTTTCTTCCTAATGTGCTTTATATAGATTTAATATTAAGGGTAATTTTCAAGTAATCTCCTATTTCCCCCTCATTATTCAAGGTAGGTTATTAGTGTCTGCTTCTAATCAAATTTCAGGACTTTTCTATTCTGAGTCTCACCAGTTCCCCCCTCCTCCCTCCATGTTTCTTTTGTATGCATTTCTTTGGTCTGATGACAAATAGCACTCTTTTGAATTTATGTTGGTGGCACAAGAGCAAGGAAATTTTCAATAAATGTGTCATTCAGCTTTTAATGATGTTATTATGCTTATGCTGCCCAAAGAACCCAGGAAAGGATCTAAGATTTGTAGAGTAGAAATCAGAGCTATGAGCAAAGAAAAAACAACACTAACACAACTTTTGTTTCAAAATACTGTATATACAATTCAAATGGCCCCATACTGATGACTGATTCTGCAACTCGGGCATGTGCCCTTGATGGGAGTGGAACCCAGGACCCTTCAGTCCACAGGCCAATATTTTCACATATTGACAAGATAAACCTTAGTCAACATAATTTTAGAAACTATAGTGACATTTCTAGACTTATTTGCATATATTAAAACCCTTCCCTATCTTCATTCTATTTCCTAGCTCCTAATCAACAGTGCTCATTTCTATCCTAGTTCTGCCCAGACGCCGGTGTGTTTTTTCGGATAGCCTCTGTCCTAAAACCAATGGAAAGCAGAGGATTGAAATACTAACAATCTGAATGCTGCCGAGTAAAAGATGCTCTTAATTAGTCATGACTGCTCTCATAATGGGACTGTCCCCTCTCTCACCTAGAAAGAGTCTAAATATTGACCAGGTTCTTGTCACATGCTTAAATACCATCCCATCTCTTACCTCTAAAACTCATCCAACTGATTCTGATTAGTGTTCTGATGTACACCAGATCGAACCAGAGCAAGCCATGTAGGGCCAGGGAAACCTGAGAACATTCTGGCTATGTTTCTGTCCCCCTTCTCATTGTCTATCATGATCTTGGGAACCCTAACTTTGAGCTTTGTTTACTTCATCACTGGTTACTCGTTCTCTATCATGTTCTTTTTCTTTTCTTGCATTGAAACTCTATCTTTTAGGAAAGTGATTTGATGATTTATTGTGCTTAATTGTCCTACCATATATCTTTGTTAGGTCAAGGTCATGTTGTACTGCACCATTTTTTAAAAGTTATGCTGTAAAAAAAGTTAGGCTAAGATGTATTGGGTTAAAATTAACTGGTATATGTAAAATACTACCTATTTTTTAAATCTAATTTCTATGAAATGTCCATAAAAGCAAATCTATAGAGACAGAAAGCAGGTCAGTCTTGTTCTAGGTCTGGGGATTGACTATACAAACAGGTACAAAGATATATTTGGAGGTAATGGAAATATTACAAAACTATTTTATAATAGTTGCACAATTCCACCAATTCATGAAAAGTAATAACTGAAAATAGGTTTTAAAAAGTTGTGTTTTTTATTTCAAAAGTATGAACTGCTAATGGTGGAATTTCAGGAACAAAAAGTAGATACATTTTATGGCATGAAAATGATACCTCAATAAAGCTATAAAATAAATATCCAGCAACAAATAGGTTATTGGGAGGCAGAAATAGAACAAGATTGCCAGTTATTGAAGTTGGTTGCTGCATAATGGGGATTGACCTTAGTATTTAGCATTTATGTGCTTTTTACACTTAAATGTGAGGCAAAGAAAGGTAAAATTAGAAGA
>NW_006293951.1:1809156-1814409 GCF_000327345.1 Myotis davidii
TACCGGGGTGTAGGGGGGCAGGATGAGGGTGTAGGGGGCGGTCCCTCAGACCAGCCTGCACCCTCTGGCAATCTGGGGCCCCTTGGGAGATGTCCCTGTGGGATCAGGCCTAAACCAGCAGTCAGACATCCCTCTTGCAACCTGGGACTGCTGGCTCCAAACCACTCACCTGTCTGCCTGACTGATTGCCCCTAGCCACTTTGCCTGCCTACTTCATTGCCCTTAACTGCCTCTCTGGCTACCTGCCTCATTGCACCTAGCCACTCTGCCTGCCCGCCTGATCACCCCTAACCACTCTGATCGCCTGCCTGATCACTCCTAACTACTCGCCTACCTACCTGATTGGCCCTAACTGCTCACCCGCCTGCCTGGTTGCCCTTAACTGTTTGCCTGCCTGCTGATTGCCCCTAACCACCTCTGCCTTGGCCCCCGCTGCAGTGGCTTCATCCAGAAGGACATCCTGAATGATGTTCGGAAGGTCGTTTGGCTGTCTGGTCTAATTAGCATATTACACTTTTATTATTATAGATGAGTGAAAAATCATTTAAAGTTTGTATGATAGGGTTATAGGCTGAGGTAGATGAACAGCTTCAGTAGCTTCCCACGTCCTACCTTTGAACAGTTTTCTAATATTTATCTGTTCAAGTTGTTCTTGGACAAAGCTCTGATCTCTCACTAGCTGCTCTTTCTAATATTCCCAGGGATGTTAGTATGTTCATTTCTACAGCTACTCCTTTCCAGGGTGATTTTTACAGACTTCTTCCTTGTAAGCAGCTGCTGACAATGGCACACCAAGTTAAGAGCAGGCAGTTGACTAAAGCACATTGGATAATCAGATGAATGTGATTGGGAACCACTGGTATTAAATAATTATTTAAAAAATTACTCTATGTTCTTCCTTTTGTTTTATTTTTTTTCTCTTAACTAGTTTAAAGCATTAGTGATTTAGAGATCTTCCTGTCCAAAAGTTCATCAATTTATCATTTAATAGTAGTCTTTATTAATAAATACAATGGTAAATAAACATATCAAAATACAATAAAAATAAAATATTCCTCCCACCCTAGATCTCCAGTCTTATTTTCCAGAAGTGCAGGCTCATTTACATATTTGCCCAAAATTAAAAACATTTTGTTATATATTTAATAGTAGATTTTTAAATTATTTTATATCAGAAAATTCAAATTAACAGATTCCTCTGAATAGCTGAATTCATTATATAGAAGTAACAATGAGTTTTTAAACCGCTATTGTGTTATTTTGGGCAGCTAGGTTCCACTTTTCTTTCTTCTTCTTCTTCTTTTTTTTGCTATTACAACAGTATTTTGTACTTTTATTGAATACTATCTCTAATGCAAATTTTCCCTTGACATGCTACATGCATTTAAGCTATACTCTTGTCTGTAGTGTATAAGAGTTCTAATTTTCCCAAACCTTTAACTGTGCCAAAAACATACGATGTTTAGGTTTAATAATGTATTTAAGATTTCAGGGATTTTTTTTTTCCTCTGTAAAAAGCATTACTTTCTCCTTCAATTACAAGGCAAGGCTTTGCCTGTCTGTTTTAAGAAAGTTATAAGAGAACTTCTGCTTTTTTCTTTACTGGAAAGGTTCATGGCAAATCACAGCTGCCTCTGAGAACAATTTGAAAAGTCAGAGAAATGCCAAAATCACCATTTCCGGGTGACTGACACTGAGGAGCTAGCGAGGAGTGAAAAGGCAAAGACTCCAGGTGGAAAGAAGCTCAGAGAACAGAGAGAATGCTCCACCACTCCCACTCTGGCACACGGCTGATTCTGGGCATTGGCGGCGCACGCAGAACCCACACTTCATGTGTGTTTTGTGAAGCCAGGACAGCTTTTGACAGCTGGCGGGCATCTCAAGCACATGGGCCATTGTACTCTCAGGAAATTGGATGTCCTCGACCTGCACAGGATGGGAAACTGAAATCCTAAGCAGAAAGCTTCTGAAAAACAGTGCACAATATCCAGCCATTTCACAAGACAAAGATCCGAGTCCACGGCCAGCTGGGCAGGGGCAGTAGAGAATATACAAGGATCTTAGCGGAAAAATCTAATGGGCCAGGGATGAACAGAGGTGTCCTGAACTGCTACATGAGGATGACACAGTGGGCCTGACCAGCGTGGCTCAGTGGTTGAGCGTCGACCTATGAACCAGGAGGTCATGGTTCAATTCCTGGTCAAAGCATGTGCCCAAGCTGCGGGCTCGATCCCTTGTGGGGGATGTGCAGGAAGCAGCCAGTCAATGATTCTCTCTCATCATTGATGTTTTTTCTCTCTCTCCCTCTCCTTTCATCTCTGAAATCAATAAAAAAAAAATAAGTATTTTAAAAAGAACGACACAGTGGGATTTTTATAAGGGCCACACAGTAATTAAATTTTTATTTTCTTTCATTACATTCATTTGAATGTTTGTTTATTTATCTTTAATCTTCTGTTCAGGTATAGAATACATGAAGGAAAGTTAGAATACTTTAAGTTTATGTCATCAACACATGGTATTGGAACAAATGGTATTTTTACAAATCCATATGTAAAAAAATTCAGATTTATACTTGATGTCATTTGCAAAATATAACATAAGGTGGATCATAGATCTAAAAATGTACATCAAAATCATAAAAGGGGGGAAGAGTAGAGTTTATCTAGGTGATGAAATTTAAGTTATCAGCACAATATAGACTCTTATAACTATAAGCTTATGTAAGCCTCATGGTAAGTACAAAGCAAAACTATTCATTAGTAACAAAAGATAAAGAGAAGGGAAACGAAGCATACAACTGAAAACTCATCAATTCACAAGAGGGAGACCGCAGGAGTGGACAAAAGAAGAGGGAACTATGAAACAGCCACAAAACAATGACATTAGTAAACTCAAATTTAGCAGAAGGGAGACAATAAATATCAGAGCAAAAATAAATAAAATAGAGACCAGGAAGACAATTGAAAAGATAAACAACGCTGGTTTTTCTAAAAGATAAAATTGATGAGCCTTTTAGCTAGACTAATGAAAAAAGACAGAAGACTCAAATAAAATCAGAAATGAAAGAGGAGACATTACAACTGATACAACAACTGATATGTGTGGTCACAAAGGAGAATGTGGGAACTCTCTGTACTATCCGTTCAGGTTTTCTATAAATTAATAACTGCTCATAACAAGAAAGTGGGGAAACAGACCTTGTCATGGTGTTGTTTCAAACTTGTTTCTCCTATAGTGTGTCTTATTTCAAGAAAATCCTATCACCTATTCAATTGCACAAGCAAGAAAAGCAGGCATTAGTCTTGACACCTTCCCATCAATCATTCTCTCTATTCAATTCAGTATCATGTTTTAATACATTTCACTTCTTAAAAATCTCATAAACCTATCTCCTTCACTTGTGTACATATCTAACAGCCACCACCTGAGGCCATGCTAGGACAACTGAAAGAGCCTCTGCAACATACACCTTGCAGCCTCCTATCCTCCCTTTGTACCATGCCGATGGAGTAATCTTTTCAAGAAGCAAATGATGTCATTCTCTCCTCTCACAAGCATTTAATGATGCTCTGGATAAAGGCCTCACTGCTATCCTATATAATAAAAGGCTAATATGCAAATTGACCAAGCAGCGGAACGACCAATTGCTATGACATGCACTGACCACCAGGGGGCAGATGCTCAACACAGGAGCTGCCCCTGGTGGTCAGTGCGCTCCCACAGGGGGAATGCCGCTCAGCCAGAAGCCCTGAGCCGGGCTCACTGCTGGCAAATGCAGCGGTGGTGGCAGAAGCCTCTCCCATGGGGACTGGGCCTAAGCCATCAGTTGGACATCCACCGAGGGCTCCTGGACTGCAAGAGGGCACAGGCCGGGCTGAGGACCAACCCCCCCATGAGTGCACGAATTTCGTGTACCGGGTCTCTCGTCTACACTAATAAAAGAGAAACATGGTAATTGGTGTACAACCGCTACCCTTCCCATTGGCTAATCACGGTGATATGCAAATTAACTGCCAACTAAGATGGCAGTTAACTGCCATCAAAGATGGCAGCTAATTTGCATACTGCAGGCAGGATGGGACAGCGCCATCCTGCCTGCCCCTCCGCCATCCAGGCCTGCTATCTGTGACCTGGATGGCGGGCAACCCAACCCAGGGCTGGCGGGGCATGACCGCAGCTGTCCCCTACTAGCCAAGACCCCAACCGGCCAGACCGGAGGGTGGGTGGGGCTGGCGGGGCGGCTGTGGCTTCAGCCTGCAGTCATGCCCCCAACCCGCTCTTGCATCAGTGTTGTTTTTACATCATGAGTTTGTTGTTATATCATTTTATTACTGTTTATTTATTAATAAAATTATGTATTATTTTCATATACACTGTACTCATTTCCTTTTATCTCTCACACTTTTATTATAGAGAAAGGGCAAATAGCAATATTTAAATATTTCCTCTAATTAATTCCCTTTCAATGTGCACAAATTTCATGTAGACAGGAGGTTGCGCATGCAGCGTCGGGTCAGAGTGGCAGGGGCCTCTGTGCGCCTGCACTGGGGGAGGGCCTGATCAGCAGAGGGGCAGCTGCTTCAAGGGCAGGAGAGGGAGGCAGGGCCAGACCGGAGGGTGGGTGGCGCCACGCAATTTCGAATTGGCGCGGGGCTCCTAGTATATTATACTTTCTTGATCTTCATTTAGCCAAACTGACTTTCTTATAATCTTGTACTCTTTATGAATAGAAACATTGCACATGCTGTGGACTCCATAATGACTTACTTTTTCTCTGCCATTTCCTTTGTTAAATTTTATGCAACAGTGTTATTTATTGATGCACCAGCGCTATTTTGCAACAACATGGATGGACCTGGAGAGTATTATGCTAAATGAGATAAGCCAGTCAGAAAAAAGACAAATACCATATGGTTTCACCTATATATGGACTCTAACAAAATAAACTAACAAACAATATAGAAACAGACTCATAGCTGTCAGAGGGGAAAGGGGAGGAGAGCTGGAAGATAAGAGTGAAGGGATTAAGCTGGGGGGCGAGGGATAGGGGGAGCGCAGCAGTCAGGGAAGATGTTTTGCTCCAAACAAATGAAAACCACTATTTTCTAAGTTAATTTCACTCATTTTCTATTCTAAGTTTTTGTGCGCATGTATGAGAAATGAAGTGATAGTTGTATTTGTGTTGACTCCATTTGCAGAAAAATTTCTCTAATTGTTAAATGATATTAGTTGTTGACAATCAAGAAATGT
>NW_006293951.1:1814471-1818907 GCF_000327345.1 Myotis davidii
ATTAAAAAGAATAAACCAGGAAATTGAACCAAGTGAGAAGAATGGGATTTATAGGTATTGAAAAAACCTATTAATCTATTTTTTACTTTTCCTAAATAATTATTGACAAGCCATGGCAAACCAAAGGGGGAAAAAAGATACTCTCCATTTAGTTGAACATATAACATATATAACAATTTATCTTTTCCCTGTATCTATTTAAGAAATTGGCAAGACTTTGTCAGTGCTCAAAAGAGCCCATAGCTTTAAGCATCTTTACATAACTCCTAATTCTTGGAATGACTTGTCTATAATAGATGAAAAAATATTTGTTTTAAAATGCAGCTTTAATACTCATGGGTCTTTCCTAAATTACTACTAAATTAGTACTGAGAAACAATGTTATGTGATGTAAAATAGATTATACTGTAACCACAATTAAATTTGGAGATAATTAAAATACAGTAAAGAATTTTTAATAAGTTGCTTTGAATAAAATAGCTTTAAAATTATTCAACATTATATATGTGTGTATATAGAAATGAAGTGTGGTTTAACGTTCAAACCTGACTAAGTCATTCTGTATTAACACAAATCCCCAAATCTCAGAGGCATAAATAACACAGCAGAATTCCTTCTGGACAAATGAAAATGAATTTTCTGAAACATAGAATTCTTAAATACTGACAATCTTTTTCTATAGAAAATTATGTTTTTTTTCTCTGAATTATCTGCTGTGAGAGAAATGGATGATCATACACATTGAGCTTTCTGAAACAGTTTGCATGTAGCATTGAGACTAGAATAGTATAGCTGACTTTAATTCTACAGATACTGTTGGTTAGATAGTAAATTGCTACAATCTTTCCTGAAAGTTTAAAATTTAGCAATATGTATCAATAAGCTTAAAACTATTTATCTTATTTGAGCTAGTTTTTTTCACTTGAAGAATCTATATGAAATAAATAATCAGAGGTAAAATCATGGTTTTGAAGATTGCTTAAGAACTTGAGAAAATCATCAGTATGTACTAATATAATAAGAAAAAGAAATAAAAAATGCTCTATAACAAACGAGTAAATATAGATATATGTTTGTGTGTGTATATATATATATATACATATATATATATCTCACATGTGTATATGATAGGAATTGGTATATATACACATAATCTACAGAGTCACACTCATATACTGAGAAAATAGCTTGAAGAAAATACATCAAAATATCATTAGTACTCACTGATTATCTGTGTTTTAGATCCATGATATTTTTTTGTATCTTTATTATACTTTTGATACTGTAAATTTTTTATAAAGTACAGTTATTTCTTTTATAATTAAAAAAGTGATGCCTAGTTAAATTAGTATAATATTTTAAAACAATCTATCCCTTTGATTACCTATGGACACAGACAATAGGGTGGTGAAGGCCTGGGGCAGGGTGGGAATCTGGTGGAGGGAGGCAATGGGGGGTGGGTAGTATTAATACTGTAATACTCTCAACAATTAAGATTTATAAAACAAACAAAAAAATAAAAGTACCTACCCATTTGAATCCATTATTTTTAATGGGTTTTTTCCATGTTATTTTAGCACTAATTTATGCAAACCAAATATTTGCCTTTGTATTATCTGCCCAGGATGCAGGACAAAATAAACACATTTTAATTACACAATATTTTCTATCAGGAATATGTGTCATAACATCTATTAGAATCAAAAGAAAGAAAAATTGACCAACTTATATTTGTTTGTTTATTAGAGAAGGGACCATAGATAAGAGCAATTGAGTCTTGGGCAATTTAAGAAGTTTTTCCTCATTAGTGGATATTCCAAGTTTTTGGCTTTAGTTTAGTCTATAGAAAGTACTATCCCATGACTTTTTTATACTTCCCATGACTTTTTATTTTCCAACAAAAGCTATTCCCTACTAGAATTGATTATGAAATACTGCTTTTCTTTTGTCATATTTTAATCACCTAGTATTAAATGTTGCTGTTATATAATTAGAGAATAAACCGGTTGTTCTATTTTTATTGATGAAAAACAAAAGGGAAAAGGCAGCATTCAGTCCTCTCTTAATTTTATTGAAGTACCACAAGGATGTTATTTTCTAATTAATAATTATATTCATTTAGGTCTATAAAAGCTGAGATAAGCCATATATATTTTCAATAAGGATGCTGTTATGTAATATAATTTAGTAAAAATTACTGTACATTAATCTCAATTAGGATTGCTCTTTATATAATGTGCTATCTTTTATTCAAAGAACCTTTAAATCAGTTCCAACTATTCATAGGAAATAAACAAAGGATAGCCCTTTTGCTATTTTGGCTTCTTTACAAAATATGTTATAGCCATTAATACTTCTTAGTGTGCACACAATAAAGAGAAGTAGGAAAAATTTAGAGTGCCTATTCCTGTGTATTGAAGAGGGCCATAATCCCACAAAATAATTCTATTTTGTCCAAAATCAAATACAATTTAAGAATAACATATTGCATAATCAAGATATAAAATGATTAGTATGCTACTTCTCTGAAAACATCATTGCTTATTTAATTTTCCCCTGCTTTTATTTTTTAAAAATTATGGACCTAGGGGTAGTCATCAGCAATTTATTTAATACCCCCCAAATTTTTGGCATCAGCCACCTGAACTGCTGAGATCTCCTGTCTATCTTCACCTTCATTTCTGATTCCCTTTCCCTTTACACTGAATTGTCCAGTAATCTCATTATTTTCTTTCATTCGTTTACAAAACCTGTTTTTTGAACATGAGAGTACAAATCTCTGCAATACAGAGTTATAATTGTAGCCAGAGATAGGAATTACTAAAGTAACAAAATCAAATGCTTATTGAGGCCAAAGCAGATGTGTTTTAAAGGAGTGAGGTGAGTCCTGGAAATATCATGGGGAACACTTTGTAAAGTGTATGAGTGTCTATCCATTATGCTGTACACCTGAAACTAATACAACAGAGTATTGAATAGAAACTGTAATTGAAAAAAACATACTCATTTAACAAAAACCAAAACAAAACAAAACAAAACAAAAGGCTGAAGTGCCCAAATCAGGTCAATATGACAATGGAGTGAAGGCCAAAGAAGTAAATAAATGGGGGAGGGGTGGCAGATGAGGTGCAGAATCTGATAAAATGGTAGAGTTTAGTCAAAAATTAGCTACTTTACAACTAAGGAATGTCTAATACTACCTATTCAAAATCAGAAAATAAAAGGTTGGAAAAGGATACAAGCTGAGTAATGATGAAACTCTTACAAAGGCCCAGGGGAACCACCATGCACCAGTGTTATGGTGTAAGAAATCAACTTTAAAATACTTCAGTGTGGAGACGGTGATTAAAATGTGAGTTCGTTTTAATTTCCACCTTAGGGACAGCAGTTGCCCTAATCAAGAATTCACACTCTGAGGGTGGTCTGCTCTCTTTTAATCTAAAAGGCCAGCACCAAAGGCAGCTCCTATAGGTGTTCCAGCCATCTTTACCTTCCATCAACACCTGAGGCTACACTAATTAACATACTAAAGTTAGAGGCTGACCCATTGGTAAAATAGGTGGTTTAGACTTTTAGAAAGGAGTTTTCCCTGACAAAATTAGTGCAGTTTTATTTAAATAAATTTGTGTACTCACTGCTAATTGAAAGGATCTGA
The DNA here is from genome assembly GCF_000327345.1 of Myotis davidii. NCBI lineage: Eukaryota > Metazoa > Chordata > Mammalia > Chiroptera > Vespertilionidae > Myotis > Myotis davidii. Next base: position 1,818,127 of record NW_006293951.1, read on the forward strand.
CTCCATTAACGAATTAGCAGAATTTTATTACCAGACTATTGTCATATTTGCCTCGGTTGCACTTGAGAAAAATTATAAAAATGGAGCAACTTCAAAATGGACTAGGAGCTGCCATCGCAGAGGAACTGCCTTGCATGTTGTCTTCCTCCTCAAACCTATCTGAACTGGGCAAATCCTTTGGACTGGGCCAACGCAACATTGTATTCCAAACAGCTGTTTGCAAAGCTAACAGAAAAACAGACATTCTGACTACCAGACTGAAAATTGAGGAGATTCTTTTTAAAATATATATATTTTTATTGGTGTCAGAGAGGAAGAGAAAGAGAAAGCTAGAAACATCAATGATGAGAGAGAATCATTGATCAGCTGCTTCCTGCACGCCCCCTACTGGGGATCGAGCCCGCAACCCTGGCATGTGCCCTTGAACGAAATCAAACCCAGGACCCTTTAGTCTGAAGGCTGATGCTTTATCCACTGAGCCAAACCAGCTAGGGCAAGGAGATTCTTTAGAATTAGTATCCCCATATATAGCTAAAGAATAATGTAGCTTACTCGCACCTATAAAAAATATTTTCTTCTATTTGTGTAATTATTTCCCATTATTAAAAAAAATGTTTTCTTGATTTTTAGAGCAAGAGGAAGGAAGAGGGATAGAAAGAGAAACATCAGTGTGAGAGTGAAACATCCATTGGTGCCTCCTGCAAGCCCCCTATGTGAATTGCTCTGAAACTGTGGCATGTGCCTGAAAGGCACTCTGCCCGCCTCTCCGGGTGGTGCGGGA
>NW_006293951.1:1819041-1822615 GCF_000327345.1 Myotis davidii
GGAATGGGTCCGAGTGTCCGGACCGGCTGGCGATGGGCGAGGGGTGGAGCCAGGTGGCGACCAACCAGAGAGGTCGTGGGAGCAGAAGCCCTCGCTGCCCGGCTCTTTCTTCCCTTCCCCCGTGGTCAGCTTCCGCTTGCCCGCACTGGGGCCGGGGGTCCATGTGGCCCTCGGGACCCGGTCGGAGGGGCCGGGGCCTGCGTGGGCCGGTCACCTGGCCCCATGAGGCACGGCCTGGTCACGCTACTGGCAGCCTCAGGCATCGACTCCCCGGCCCACAGCGGGAGCCTGGCGCAGGCCATCACCCGCCTGCTGCCCCCAGACTGGACCCACATGGCAGTGGCAGCAGCAGAGCTGGGTGCATGCCCTAGCCCAAGGAGATGGAGGAGGCGATCGCCGGTGCCCCTGGGAACGAGACGGAGGACGTGGACTTCCTGTCTGGGCTGGAACTGGTCGATCTCCTGGGCCCCAGGCAATCGGACTGGCCCCTGGGGCCCGGGCGAGGACTGCACCCTCCATCTTGCCTTGGATCCTCCATTGTTGGACAGAGCCATGTGCTTCTTCCCGGAAGAAGCCTCTGCTAGCCACACCCAGGATTTCTCTGGACTAACCAATAATAATCAAGGGAAGTGCACGCCATCACTATGACCACATCCTGTGTAATGAGACACTGACTAGCGCCTGGCCAATCGGCGGGGCCCACAGTCCCCTCTCCTGCCCTCACTCCACCCCCCCTATAAAACTCCCTGTCACATCAGGCCTCGCTCCTCAGCCACTGGGCTTGCCGTTGTGTCAGTGAGTCTGGTGAGCGGGGAGTGCAAGCTGGCTTGAATTAAAAGGACTCTTTGCTTTTGCATCAGACTGGCTGGCTCCCTGGGGTCTTAGGAATCTTGAAAACTGGGCACAACAGTGCCCTGACTGGGAATAGGACCAGCAACCTTTTGGTGCACTGGGGGATCCCCAACCAGCTCAGCCACACCAGCCAGGGCTCCCCTTCCATTCCCATAAAATCCCCTTGCCTTCACCCTCTAATCAAAACACTGTTTTGGTTTCTGCCTGAGTGAGTGCTTTCTGTATAGCTATTCTTTGAATCTCAAATAAATGCTTTTCGCTGCTCGCTTTGGCCTTTTATTTTTAGGTTAACACTTCTTAACCATAAGGATTTCCAAGAATCCAAAAATGATGGAGAACTTGGCCCTCATTCTGCTAACTGCAAGACACTGTATAATTAGTTTTTGCTGGCTTGCTAACAAATGTGTACGGAGTTTATTCTGAGGCTTGCTTACATTAGAAGCTGATAGTGAGAATATCAGAGAGAAGAAAAAGAAGGAAGAGAAGAGAGAAAGGGGCAAGGAGGTGAGGTCTTAATAGTTATATATTTCCTAACTGAATTGTGCTGGTTGACAAAAAAACTGGTTTGCAAAATTAAGAGCACAACAGACAGGAACATACGATCTCCTGTAGAATGTTCAATGCTGACAAATGGCTCAGTATTCTTCTCACATGTTTCATGACAGGTGATGGTGGTTTTGGAGGCCCCTGTGGAGGTTAAGAACTGGGAGGTAGAAACTGGGAGGTGGGGGTGCTATCCTCCTGGATGATACCATTTCAAAGGGATGGCTCCCAGGTGTTTGGAAAGGCATTATCAAGAGGTTTATTAATCTTTTACATTTAAAAGACTTGTGTACATTTAAAAGAGACAGAGAAAGAACTTCATACTGACAAGTTTTCTAAAGTATATCCTCTCAGAAAAGAGAGGGGCAAGAAGTCTCTTCCTTATTTTTTTTTCAGGGGGGATTAAACCCCTGATTTTTATTTTTATTTGCCCTTACACATCTCAGTAATTCCCAAGCACACTAAAATTTGAGAACTACTCATCTAAGCCTTTGATTAAATACTTTGCTTTGTATCTAGGAATACATTTTGTATTTATGGGAATAATCTCTGTGATTTTGTGATTGTTTGCAACAATCAGACAATAGCTTCTTAGAAGACAGCTTTCAAAAACCAGGTAAAGCCAGTACTCTCACACAGATACAAAAATTCACACATTTTAAAGATTTTATTCCAACCCTGAATCATGAAGGAATCAGATGTTACAATTAGTTCAAAAGATAATCCAAAAACAAACATGTTTATAGACCAGGAATATATAAAAATCACCTTTTCTAGGAGGGAAGGTAATTAAACCTCTATAGGGTAGGACAGAATTTGCATGTCTATACGTAAGAATTAGCTGCCATTCTTATGAGTTACTGTCATAGTCCATTCCCACCTCTATAACAAAAATACTATAAACTGGTTAGTTTACAAACAATAGAAATTTATTTTTCACAGTTCCAGAGTCTAGGACAGTGATGGCGAACCTTTTGAGCTCGGTGTGTCAGCATTTTTAAAAACCCTAACTTAACTCTGGTGCTCTGTCATATATAGAAATTTTTTGATATTTGCAACCATAGTAAAACAAAGATTTATATTTTGATATTTATTTTATACATTTAAATGCCATTTAACAAAGAAAAATCAACCAAAACAATGAGTTTGCGTGTCACCTCTGACACGCGTGTCATAGGTTCACCATCGCTGGTCTAGGAAGTCCATATCAAGGAACCAGCTACCAAACTACCATTTTTCTTTGTGACTGCACATGATGGAAGGGGTATGGACATTTTCTTAGGCTGTTTTATAAGGGCACTAACCCTATTGCTCAGGGCTCTGCCCTCATTACCTAATCACCCCTTAAAGGCACACCTCCTAATACCTTGGGAGTTAAGTTTCAACATGTGAATTCGGGTGGCAGAGGGGGAGATGGGAGTGGGGGACACAAACATCCAATGCATAACAGTTACCTGCAATGTACAGATTTGCAAAATAGCTCAAAGACATTGAAAGCCTAGATTCAGGTAATCTGGAGGGGTAACCTCCAATGGTATATAATTGAAGTATAATATTTTTCTCCAAGATTAATGATTTAATTTGTAATTGATTCCAAGCATGGTATTTTAATTTGTAAGGCATTAGATAATTTGATTATTAGTATGCAATAATTGAGAGTACTTCCAGCAAGCTAATTTATTTCATTTATATATTTGATTTATTAAGTTTGCAAGAATTGTTCTGGGAGCTTTAATGATCCTTCAATTCTACACACATCTTACAGTGCTCAGAGCTGGAATTCTAATAGAATCCTCTTTTATACATTACTATTCTGGCCCGTCAGATTGCATAAAAATAGAACGGTACTCTTTTTTTTTCTATCATCTTCTAAAGAGGTAACCTAGAGGATGAACATAAATAAGATACAGAGTTCTCAATAGCTCAGACATGTAGAACAGTGTTTCTCAGTCTTTTCTCCTACAACTTATGTATTTTTTCTGCCCAAAATGAATACCACTTGTATTATCATGTACATAAAATTATGTCATATTCATGTAGTTTAATTTAATATTAAAACATACTCAAAAAAAACAAAAAAATAAAAAAAACAGTAATCCTATATAATAAAAGCCGAATATGCTAAGTGTGCAACCATTCGTTCGACCGTTCAACCAGTTGCTATGATGTGCACTGACTA
>NW_006293951.1:1822861-1824879 GCF_000327345.1 Myotis davidii
CACCCTCGCTTGAGGATTAACAAAAAATTTTTAAAAAGTAACTCATTTATAATTTTATCTTTATCCTAAGCAGTGATGTTTTTGAAATCATGGATTCAATCTATATGTAGTTTAGGTTATTTTATTTCATTATTATTTTAATATTTTATTGATTTCAGATAGGAAAAGAGAGATAGATACATCAATGATGAGAGAGAATCATTGATCAGCTGCCTCCTGCAAGCCCCACAGTGGAGATTGAGCCTGAAACCTCAGCAAGTGCCCTGACCAGGAATTGAACCATGACCTCCTGGTTCATAGGTTGACACTCAAGCACTGAGCCACACCGGCTTGGCTATTTTAAATTAGTTTAAAATATATACATAAGTATTGTAGTATAAATGATTGTCAATGGACTACCTACAATTATCTTAAATAGTACTCCACGTGTTCATCACAGAGTCTGACAAACACAGAGATTGAGGAAGAGGGGAGCTCCCGTCTTCCTTTGTGGGTTAAAACACATTCAAAAGAGCCGAGATATTTCATGGAGTTGTCAGGTTCAGGAGCATTACGTTTTAGTTCCATTTTCAAATGAGTACAGGACTTTAAAAGATTATAGCTCTAATGATCCCTGAAACTGAACAACCAACATGCTAAACCATTATCAAAATGAACTAATGTATTTGAATGCACTTCACAAATTATAAAATATAAACAAAAAATTAGAACAACAAAAAGCTTCAGAACTTCACAGCAAGTCCTGACATGGCTATAGGTAAAGAGTTTTACAAATTATAAATTATGAAGGGAGAATATAAAATTTTTTAAAGTTTAAGTAAGGGGGAGGGAGATAAGTCTTAAAATTGTTTTTATTTAATTAACTAGAGCCCTAATTAATGGTGCACAAATTTGTGCACAGTTTGGGTCCCTCAGCCTGGCCTGTAATCAGGGCCGATCAGGGCCATCTTGCCCAGTCCTGATCAGGGCTGGCTGGCCAGGGGGAGGGACCGCAGGAGGTTGGCCAGCCACGGGAGGTTGGCTGTGGGAACACACTGCGTCTGTGTCAATTGGTTAGGCTTATATGCCTGCATACAAGTCCTTTGGTTGATCTCTTACCTCCTCCTCCCTTCCTGCCTTCACTCTGTTCGATGCTTCTCTGTCTCTGGATCTATTTTTGTTCATGAGTTTATGTTGTTCATTATAGTCCACAAATGAGTGAGATCATGTGATATTTATCTTTCTCCAACTGGCTTATTTCGCTTAGCATTATGCTCTCCATGTTCATCCATGCTGTTGCAAATGTTAAAAGTTCTTTATTACAACAGTGTAGTATTCCATTGTGTAGATGTGCTACAGTTTTTTTAATCCACTCATCTGCTTAGACTGTTTCCAAATCTTAGCTGTTGTAAATTGTACTGCTATGAACATACGGGTGCATATGCCCTTTTTGGTTGGTGTTTCTGATTTCTTGGGATATATTCCAAAGCCACTGTTCTCAAAACTGCCTGATACTGGCACAAGAACAGACATATAGACCAATGGAACAGAGCAGAAATCTACCCAAGCCATTATGCTCAATTAATATGTGACAAAGGAGGCAAGAGCATACTATGGGGTCAAGACAGTCTCTTTAATAAACGATGTTGGGGAAATTGGATAGACACATGCAAAAAAAAAATGAAACTAGATCACCAACTTACACCATACAAAAAATAAACTCAAAATGGATAAAGGACTTAAACATAAGAAGGGACACCATAAAAGGCAGTAAAATATCAGACATATTTCATAGCAATATCTTTACCAATACAGCTCCTAGGACAATGGAAACTAAGGAGAAAATAAACAAACGGGACTACATCAAAATAAAAAGCTTCTGCACAGCAAAAGAAACCATCAACAAAACAACTAGAAAGCCCACTGCATGGGAGAACATATTTGCAAATGATATTTCTGATAAGGGTTTAATCTCCAACATTTACAGAGAACTCATACAACTTAACACAAGGAAGAGAAACGATCCAATCAAAAAATAT
>NW_006293951.1:1825334-1837318 GCF_000327345.1 Myotis davidii
TTTGTTATCTTTTTTCTTTTGTTTTGTATTGCATCTGTTTCCTGGTTTTTGTTATATTGGATTGATACTTTTAAAAAATTATCTTTATTATTATTGGAAGTATTACATATGCCCCCCTTTCACCCATTGACCCCCTCAACCCTGCACCCCCAGGCCTTCACCACACTATTGTCTGAGTCCATGGGTTATGTATATATGTATATAGGTTCTTTGGTTAATCTCTCCTCACCCACCCTACCCATCCTCACCTTCCTTCTGAGATTGTTCTATGCCTATGGATCTATTTTGTTAGTCAGTTTATTTTGTTCATTAGATTCCACAATGAGTGAGATCATGTGATACTTGTCTTTCTCTGACTGGCTTATTTCACTGCACATTGATACTCTCTAGGTTCCTCCATGCTGTCTCAAAGGATAAGAATCATTTTTTTCTGCTGCATAGTATTCTATGGTGTAAATGTACACAGCTTTTTTTATCCACTTTTCTACTGATGAGGTCTTGGGTTGTTTCTAGATCTTAGCCATTGTCAGTTGTGTTGTTATGAACATAGGGGTGCATATATTCTTTCTGATTGGTGTTTCAGGTTTCTTAGGATATATTCCTAGAAGTGGGATCACTGGTTCAGATGAAAGTTCCATTTTTAATTTTTCTAGGAAACGCCACACAGTTTTTCATAGTGGCTGTACCATTTTACTTTTCCAATTATCATTGGGATAAAACTACAAATCCCCCAACTAATATGCAGACACTGCAGTATGTCTGTATTTGTTAACTGAAAGTCAAAATATCAAAAGAACCAATAAATAAATAGCCTAAATGTGCAACTGAGGTTAATTACTGTGTCTAACTAAGGAGAATATTAGGAAATCAAATGTGTGTTTTTAGCTTCATATTTTCCTTTTTTAGTTTCTAAACTAATATTTATTAAACTTTACACCAATTTATACCAGTGGCCTTTGTCAATGTTTAAAGAATATTTCATGGTGAATAGGCTGAAACTTAAAGCATTCATAATTATTTAAAGAAAGTGATGATAATTTATTTCTGGCATGAATTGATACTATATACAGGTTACAATATCTCACATATTCAGAACAAAAATTCTGCATCTTCTCTAGGGAATAGACATTACTGACCAATTAAAACACTAAATAAGTAAAAACCATGCTACTCTACTACTGAAAAATTTGAGAAATAAGGATTATTTAGAAAAGTACTGTCAGTTAGAATATTTTAAAATTTTAAAAATTTACTCAGACTATCTTAAATTCTTTACCTACACTGAAAAATAAGTTATTTTTTAAAACCATATGATTTACCATTACAAAGAGGATTTCTAAAATATCGTTCTTTTTATTCACCACGGAAGCTGAATTCACAAGAACATCTGAATTGGGATGTACAGAACACTGGCTATGAATATTTTTGGCCCATGAGTCACATTGCAGGGGCAGAAAATTGTCCCATTTATATTTTTCCGCTGCTTGTTGTTGTAGAGGAAAAACCATCTCCCCAGATTCATTTATTGTGAATGAATCTTAACTTTCAGAGCTAGGAAAGTGTAAGTTTTATTCTTTAATCATAAATAAAAAATAGAACTGGTGAAAATATGAGTAGAAAATATAGTTAAAAGAAGAGAGCTAGTATAATGAAATCATAGAAAAACTATGATATAACATTGGCCCTTCCAAAAGAAATGAGAACAAAGGGGAAGCAAAATAATATAGAAGACAAGTATAAATAATAATTCATATACTTAAAATTCAAGAGGATGTTGCATTAATAAACCAAGGAGAGGTAATAATGAGGAGAAGAGGGAAAATGCAAAATTCAAAAGAAAACTAAATAGAGGAATATCTTGATTTTAGTAATAAATATCACAATGGAGTATGTAAAAAACAGACCTAGATAGCAAAAAAACTGATTTAGTAAAGAAGGTCACAGCTTGTGTAATTTTTACAGAACTCAGAGAATAGAGAAAAAGTAAATGAACCATAAAACATAGTCTTAAGAGAATCTAACTGCAGTAGAAGTTGTAGAAGGAGAGGGAGAGAAAGAGAAAAATAAAGGATAAATAATAAATTCACTGAGTTAGTTATTTAAGAAATACATATATTCTATTCGAATTCATTAGACACTGGAAACAAAATAGTGATAAAAAAATCCACAGCCACTGCCTTTATTAAACTTAATGACCTTGAGGGAAAAGACACTGATATAATAATCATGCAAAAGAAGGTACAAGCTCATCTGTAGTCAGTGCTATGGAAGATTCATACATTGTTTAGTGCTCGCATACCATGGGGGGAGGCGGTAAGAATTTCTCCTGCTATTTGAATGGTCTTCATCAGTAGGATTTTTCAGGTGAGGAGTAGTGGAGGGTAGAGTGGGCAGAGAGTAAGTGTCACAGGCCAAAGAGAGGGCAGAAGCAATACCTGGACTAAACAAAGGAAATGAGGTACAAATAAGAAAGGTTCAGTGAGAACCAGAGAATATTCATGCAAGCAAACTAAAACCTAGAGATATGTTTGACTACTATAGAAAATAAAGAAGGGCCACCAACATCCAGGCTTCAAAAGCAGTTTATATATAGAGTAGAGGCCCAGTGCATGAGATTCTTGCACTGGGTGGGGGTCTTTCAGCCCGGTCTGCACCCTCTCACAGTCCAGGACCCCTCGGGGGATGTCCGCCTGCCGGCTCAGGGATTGGGCCTGAGCCAGCAGTTGAACATCCCTCACGCAGTCTGGGGCTTCCACAGACCGGGACATCTTGCTCAGATTGTTTGTAATTTATTCTGTCCTATATAGATTGCAGAGAAAGTTAATCACTATATCGAGCTTTTCACAGATTTGTAGATTGGTACTGTCAGTTATAAGCATAAAAAATATGAATAAAAGATAAGAGTTTCAGAATGGCATTGCATTTTGTTTTCTCTGTTAAGCATATTTAAAAATGCTCTTTTCTTATCCAAATGCCCAGAGTTATTTTGGGTGCCTATATCTGCACATCCCAACAGCTCCCTTAATGTAGCACAGCAGTTTTTAGTGATGTGATGATTTTCTCTTATAGTCAGTAGTAATAGACAATATCAATCTATTACACTATTGGGTGATCCTGCTATTAAAAATCAGATTGCCTGGTTAGATTGCAGCTCACCGATGTAGCTAAGTGTTTGCAATTTTGCTCTAATATGTGAACACTTTACCTTGACATTTCCAAAAGGGAGGTTGTGAAGTAGTGATTATCATTAAACATAGAGCTCATAACTAAAAGTCATTGTGGATTTCAAAGGAGTCAGCTTTTGTGACAACATCGATAACATGACTTCAATTCTTAATCTCTTATGGCACTTTTTGAAAAAGTCTGTTTCCAGTTAAAGGAAGTAAAATTCGTTGATCTTCAAAAAACATGTACATCCTGTTTTGTTATTTTATTTTAGAAAATAATAATAAAAAATAGGGTGGTCATCATTGAGATGGATGCCAATGATCCAGTTTCAATTGCTTTTATGTGCAGAGAATAATGGTTTTGCAAGAGATGCTCAGCCCTATCATCTTTCTGCTCCCTGACGGCCTTTGGAAGGCGGTTAAACCGCCATTGGAAGTTCTACCAGAGTAATTCCTGAGTGTACTGCAGATACGGCTGGGCATTTTACCCTAGGTAGGACAAAGAAAAATACACCACCTCTCCTAGAGGTACCTCTTCTGCCTTTTTCTTCCCGAGTCTTATGTGTCTTGCTAAAGGATAAGCAAGTATTAAATCCCAAAAGGAGTACAGAGAGAGCACCAAGAAAAGAGGATATGTTTCTTACATCAGATCCCATTTATAATAGACTCTGGGAACCTCTGTAAGGAGCCAGAGTTTCTATGAATGCCTATCAGTTCTCACTAAGCTCAACACCCCCAACACGATGACAAATGGGATTTGAATCATCAGACAAATTACCTTTTGGCTGAGGGCAGTTTTTGAAGGGGATGCAGCTGTGTGCTTTCAGCAATACTTTGGTAGCTGGGGGATGCGTGTTTATGATCTGATGTGGGGAATCTGGATGGCACATCACAGCACCCACCACACTCATTGATCCTAAATTTTTAACAAACCCTTTTCTTCTACTCCCAAGCAGACAGATTTACCAAACAAACACAAACTCATATGATAGTTTAAAGACACGATCTCTTGCTGTTTAAGACTCTACTCCCAAACCTGGGAGCTTAAAAGAAGGAAGGTTTATCTCAGTTTCCGTAAATCATCAAGGTCACTAGTTGTGATACCTTGGTGCCTCTGGCTCAAGTTCACTCATGACATTACAGTCAAGCAGTTGGCCACGGCTTTGATTTTATCTGAAGGCTGACTTTATGGAGAACCTGATTCAAAACTCACTCACAAGTTGTTGGATGAGGCCTCCCACACTTCCTTGCCATTTGGTGAATTGTTAAGGGCTGAATTGTGTCCCCCAAATTCATATGTTGAAGCCGTAACTCCCAGTACTTCAGAATGTGACTTCAGAATGTGGAAGTAGGACTTTTGAAGAGGTGATTAAGTTAAAAGCAGGCTGTTAGGGTGGGCCCTCATCCAATCTGAGTGATGTCCTTATAAGAAGAGAAACTTTGGGCACAAAAAGACACATTGGGGTACACCATGGGACAAGTCAGCAAGGGGACTGCTATCTGCAAGCCAAAGGGAGAGGCCTAAAATAAAAACCAACCATGCTGTTACTTTGATCTTAGATTTACAAAAAAAGTAAATTTTTGTTGTTAAAATCACCCAGTCTATGGTATTGTGTTAGGGCAGTCCTAGCAAATAAATACAGTCCTCTACAGAGTCCTCACAAAATGGTATGGCTCCCTCAGGGTGAGAAAGCAAGAGTACACCACACCCCAGAGAAAGTCACAGTCCTAACCAACTCTCAGAAGTAACACCTTAGTACTTGTTACATTTTACTCATTGGGATTTAACAAGTCCTTCTGAAACTCAAAGGGTCAACATGGCCCGAAGGCATGAAAATCATGAGGTGGGAATTGTTATAGAACATCTTAGATTTAGAGGCTGCCTGCCAGACACTTACATAACCTCTACAATCACTCAGGTAATCTAATTTAGATGAAGAAAAAAGAAAGCATAGAGAATATTATATGATGAGCAGGAGTAAGAATAAACAACCTTTATGAGTGTCTGGACAAGAAATTTTAAACACTGGACAGCTGTAAACATCTTCATCACATGGTGTTACATAAAAAGAAATTTAGTAGATCCTTAGCAATCATCACAGTTGCTGTGGGGGCTGAATCCAATTCTGTTTTCTTTATTACCACCTACGTCTACTATCTTGCCTTACAAGCAGGAATAAAAAGAAGGCATTTTAATTAGGTGAGTGTCGTCAGCGGTACTTGTACTACTGCTTTGCTTTTAGTTTTCCCTCCACCCCTTGCCAGTTTTCATGCTTGGCTTGGTAACACCTCTACCAAAGTAAAGTTTGCAGTCAATTATTATGTGACAGTACCAACTATTGCCCTAAATATATATGCAAATTAAGGGTTACAAAGCGGGCATTCCTAAGGCAGAATGTTCCTGTAAAGCAAACATAAAACCAAGCCAGCTGGAACTTTATTGGGGTGCATTGTCCTACCTCAGGACCATGATTCATTTTTCAGGACCTATCTTCAAAGATTCACTCAGAGGAAAAAATATGTACATTTGGTTATAAGCAAACAAAAATGAAATATATGCTGTTGAAGGTGAAAAAGAGGTACGGAGAATCCCAGTCTTTCGGGAAAATAATAATTTTAAAAAGAAGAAGCTCCACATATTTTAAAAGGTAAAAAGACCACTAGGGGCATATTTATGATTAGTTCTTGCTGGAGGCTAATTCCAGCAGGGCATAATAAAATGCAAGAAGTTCATCAGAAGGCTGATGAACCTTGGGGCTTCCGCAGGGTTGAAGATCTGCATATATTATTGCCTGCTGCCAGACAGCTGAGGGCATTTCCCCTAACCTGATAATCTTTTACTGTTTACCAAATGTTACCTTTGATATGTATATCAGCTTTGCTACAGGGCAAAATGTGGGAATAAAAAGCCAAGGGTCCAGGGGAGCTTAGTCACTAAAACAAAGTTTCCATCTGGCACCCCAAAATGCCTTCCAAATTCATATTTCTTCTCTAGTCTCTTCATTCACTTATGCACAGCCCCTTTTCCAGATTCCTTGAACCCTAGTAGATGTGGAAAGACCCCAGCAAGTTCTTTCTATGGTAATTTTAACAAGATAAAAAGTAAGGAGGTCATTTTGGAAAATTTTGGAAAAGACTGTAATTTTTGGCCCAGGCACCACATTTTTTAAGTTATTAAAACAAATCCCTAAATTTAAATTCCGAATTATTCCGTTATTAAAAAATATGCTCACAAAAAAAGTAATTATACTCTGGGAATGGGGCATACTTGGAATTACAACATCTGAGGGTTAAGACTGGCTTTGCACTGGGGAGGTTTAAAACTTCGTTACCAACACACCTCCATCTTTTCCTGTGCCATCCAAATGGCCTAGTCCTTAAGAGTCCGGAGCCTGGAGTTGGACTGGCTGAGCCTGAATCCTAACTCTATCCTTTACTAGCTATAAGATATTTCTGAGACTCGATTTCTTAATCTGCAGGGTGGAATAATAATGGTAATCATAGGGTATTCATGAGGGCTTAAAAAAAACACTTTCTTATTATTCTGAAATACCCTTCAGCTTGTCAAGTACATTTTGCTTTTTTACAATACAACTTAAACGTTTCCTGTTCTAGGGGATCTCCAACAAGCTTTCCAAATTCCTCCTGGGCTTTTATGGCATTTCATTTTATCTTTATTTGTGAACTTGTCACTTTTATCATGGCTTTTTAAATTTTTTACTCAGACTCGCTACTTGTCCTGAGCTGTTTGTGAACGTTAGCCACCACGACTATACCCTTTGGTCCCATATGGTAGTAGGTAGGTGCTCAACAAATGTTTATTGTGTAAATGAATGGCCACCCAGACATTGGTAAGACATCCTGTTGAGTCCGTGGATGTCAGGATAGGGTAAGTTATGTTAGCTAGTGTGAGGTGGCCCAGAAAAGCGGCGAAGAGAACAAAGAGAACCCAGAGAATCAGAAAGAAAAAGGAGAAGTTTATTTGCGTTCTCGGGCGAGACCCACTGACCCAAAAGGTCGGGCCAGTGAATTTCGCGCCTCCAGGGAGGGGAATCCTTTTATTCAGGTGTTCGGTGAGGGCAGGGGGCCTGAACTGAGGCAGTCTCCACCGCAGGGGTCATCATGGCATTCAACTGAGAAAGTCTCAGCTGCAGGGGAGTGGGCGGAATGTTCAGGACGAAGTTCTTATCTGTGTGGGGGTATGTGAATTCAGGGAGAAGAGGCTGGTATCGGTGTCTGGCACCTTGATCTGTGAGAAATTCCAGGGGGAGTCCATTATCTTGTCACATGTCTGCATGTATCAGATCTTGGGCTCTCTCTGACCTAACAGCTAGCATCTTTGGAGAATTAAGGAAAACATCTTATTCTAAAAATATATCAAATCAATATATTCTAACAAAAGCTACTCATCATTAATATTCTGTCATGATTGAACATTTTGAACAGGTGTATATTTAAGATATGTAATACTTATGCTATGAAGATCACTTACAAAAAATTGTTTATGTAAGGCTTCATGTGATCTGTCAGGTAGTCATTTGCATTCAGCATTTCAAACCATTTATTGGAGTAGGAGATCGTGGATCCAGATAAAAATAGATTAGATTAAGAATTCTAGTCAGTGATTAAAATTTTTGGAAAACAAATATTTAAGGATAGATTAAAGCCTTTATATTTAACCACAACCAACATTTAACATTATAGCTATTGCTATTCATTCTAATTCGCTATGATAGAGCAATATCTAGTCAATCATATCTTAGGTCAAATAAATCATTACTTTGGGCTTTCATCTAAATATCAAAATGCCAAAGCTTTACTTTCTACCCTGACCTTTAATGATATATTTTCTAATTAACTTTGATCTTGTGTATCATTATCAAGTCTTTAGTACTTGGTTTGAAATCCTAAGTAATTAGCACCTATCCAAATCAGCATTATTTCATAATGTAAAAAAGATCCTCAATTGAATGAAATATTTTAAACTTTAAAAATAATGTCATTTCATTATCTGGAAATGTTTTTATTAAAGTGTTGCAAGTATCAGTATATATTTCAATAAAATATCACCAAAAACAAGAACAAAGGAAAAACAGAAAACCTGGGCACATAACTGGCACTCCATTGCTGCCCTTTCAGCTTATTTGCTTGACTAAATGATGTCTTTTGTGCCCTCACTTATTCCTCAGATATTATCTTTCCTCCATCTTCCAAATACACTAAATTCAATATTACTTTCTTCTTTCTTTCTACTTATCGAATTCTTTGTTAATAAAAATGTTCCCACCTCGCTGTCAAATTCATGAGAAATTTTCAAGGGAGTTCACATTTTCAGTTTAAATTTGTTTGGTTACACACGGCAGTATTTTTTGCTTATCATCTCATTCCTCCCTGTAACTCCTGCTGCTAATACTAGAATCTGTTTTCATTTACACACAGCCTGTGCCAGGTACACAGTGAGCACTAAACGAATCTGTGTTGATGATAATAAATGAAAAAATAAAGAATCCTTCAACCTGGGGGAAGAAACCAAGCCACTCTTCTGCTCTTATAACTTGCTTTCTTCAACAGAAGAAAGAGCAATGACACTTAAAACTTTCGCTAATAGGGAACAGTTGCCCCCATGAACTTAATTTGTGTTAAAACATTCTTTTTGCAATAGGCCTTAATGCTGGTGCAGGTCTAGCCCATGGTCGGCAAACTGTGGCTCGCGAGCCACATGCGGCTCTTTGGCTCCTTGAGTTTGGCTCTTCCTAAGCCTTAGGAATACCCTAATGAAGTTAATAACAATGTACCTACCTATATAGTTTAAGTTTAAAAAATTTGGCTCTCAAAAGAAGTGTCAATCGTTGTACTGTTGATATTTGGCTCTGTTGACTAATGAGTTTGCCGACTACTGGTGGGCGATCTTACAAATGCAAAAAAAAAAAAAAAATCCTAGTTACTTCAGTGTTTAATGAATTGTTTCCTAGAAAACAGATATTGAATGATTCTTAGCAGAAGAACATTTTTGACCTTAGGCAGAATCAGGTGCCTGCATCATCAAGACTGCAGATTGTCCAGTCCTATCACAGAGATTTGGACTTAGAAATTCTTGGATGAGGCTCAGTGATCAGTATTTTTAACAAGCAAAACACTCATTTAACAAATATGTTTGAATGTCTGTCATTAATATTTAACTTTACACATAGCTGTGAACAGATCAAAATTCTTGCTTTTGTGGGTATTACGATTCAGTGAGAAATTCAGGCATAAGGCTTTGCAGTTTTTAAGAGAACAGTCTTTAATATTCCAAAGATTTCTAAAAATTGTTGTTTTAATTAGGCTCTTCAGTATCTCACTCTTTGCTGTGGCATTTTTATAAGAAAATATTTTGGGAAAACATAACATAAAATTTGATAATGCAATAACTCAAAATCTAAATGTTAATCCTATTTTCTCTCTAATTTTCAATGCCAAGTACATGAGCTATATCCTTTTTGATTATAGATTTGGTTCTCTTAGACATTAACCAGATCTCTGATGATATAAAATAGGAGAGGCTTTCAAATCTATTGATGCAAAACATTTAAAACTCCAAACTATAATACTACAATTTTTTAAATTAAGAGATGGGCACTGTTATTACTTAGAAAAGAACATTCAAATTTGCCCTAATATCAGTATATTAAAGAGAGAAATGATTCTTCCCAGTCCTGAACACCTTTATGAGGCCCTTACTTCCCACATTCTCCCCAATCCCCACCCTTGTACCAAAAAAGATTTGTTTTACAAGTTGTGGAATTTTAGTAAGTATTAATACAACATTAGTCATATCAGGCTCAATAGCTGGAAATGGAGACAGATTCTGACACATAAGTAGCTCACCCCAGGAAAATGCATTCTTTTAGACTTAGAGTGAAATGGTGCTCTCCATAACAGGAAAATAGCCCAAAAGCCAAGAAACTATATAGTTTGCTCCAGGCAGATATGCCAGAGTAAAATAAGGGTATGCATTATTTGAAATGTCTAATTTAAATACAACCACAGTGTCTGTATTTTCAGTTGTAATTGAAAGAAAAAAATTGGGGGGAAGTTGGCAAAACAGACTTGAGTCTAATTAGTATTCCAGGTACAGCAAATGACCCAAACTGCTGTAGCACCGATACAAAGAAGACCGTGTCATTACTACTGTGCACAGACACCGTGGTTTTCACTGCTATTGCCTTTGCGCCAGGAGCTCAAGCTGTCTGCCTCTTTGAGCCACCAACTCTGATGAGGGTGTGTTTAATTGGCAGACTCTACTGCATTCCTGTGTCTTAGCTGCAAGTAAACCTAGGAAAGAACTTTCAGCTTCAAAAAAAGGAAACTGCATTTGTCCCCTATCAAGACTCATAAAAACAAGTTATTCCTAAAATGTGAGTTCAGCTGATGGACTAATTGAATGATAAGGAAAAATTGCAGCGTCACCTTTTTATTTTTAACTTGTGGCCCAGTGCACGAATCCATGCACCATGAAAGGAACTGTGGGCTGCCAGGCTGTGGTGGGCACAGGGCAGGTCTCAGCCCATCCTCTGTGCCCCTGCCCAGCCCCTCCCACCAGGGTCCCCGTCCCCTGTCTACCGGCATCCCCGCTTCTGCTGCTGCTGCTCCCACATGCTGACAGCATAGAGCAATTGGCGCTGGCACCAGCCATAGATGTGAGCGGGGCGATATAAGCGGTGGCTGCTGCCTGATCACCTCTCAGGAGCAGGGGGAGATGGAAAAGCCCTCATGGGCGATTGGGCCCGGCAGCTGGGGCTCGGCACCGAGCAATCGGGATTGGTGCCGGGCACTGGGAGCAGCAGCTCTGCTGCCAGCAGCAGGTACAAGAGAAGTTGTTGCTGGCAGTGGGTGCGAGAGTCAGCTGCCAGTCCTGATCGCCCCTCAGGAGCAGGGGGAAATGGAAAAGCACTGAGGGGCAATTGGGGCCAACGCCAGGCACCGGCAGCGGGTGTGAGTGGCGGCTCCAGTGCTGGCAGCAGGTGCAAGCAGAGCCAGCGCCAGCAGCAGGTGCAAACACCGGCTATGACCGTGGCACAAGGGAGCAAAGAATTTTCAGTAACCACCAGAGGCTCCCCTGACGACAGCGACCTGTGCCCCCCCTTGGTCTGGCACCCCTGCTCACGTGCTCCACCATCCCATTGCTGTGGCTGATGCCTGCCATGATCCACGCTCTGCCACCTGCTGCCAGCGCCTGTCATGTTCCGCACACACCCCCTGGCGCACTTCATAGCAACCAGTTGGTGCACCTCATAGCAGCCGGTTGTTCGGGTGCTCAGTTGTTCTGCAGTTCGGTCTATTTGCATATTAGCCTTTTACTATATAGGATCTTTTTAAAACTTTTCACTTTGGAGAAATGTGCTATGAGAACTGTGGGAACTTTGCTATAAAAATCAGAGCTCCATGCTCTTAAAAAATGTAGATAAAAACAAATGTATATATTTTTTCTTTTAGGGCAAGAAAGAGTTGATTTTTTTCCCCTCTAGTTAATCACATTCTGGGTGGAGTGATTCTGAGTTACACATGTGAAATGTGACCATTGCAATACAATTCTTCCTGAAACATAAATACAAATAATTCAAGTGATTCTAAATTTGACAGAAGGGAAGAAAAATTTTCAGCGGATTCTGATACTGCTTTAGTGTTCTTCCAGGGATAATTGTTAGTTTTAGGAGAATTCTCCTAAGATGGAAGCCATGCCTCCTCAGTCTTTTAGTTTCTTAAGCTGCAATGTAAAATTTTAAATAATTAAAAAAATTATTATACCTCATTTAATAATTTAAATTTACCTTGGGC
>NW_006293951.1:1856664-1862163 GCF_000327345.1 Myotis davidii
CCTTGGTCTGGCACCCCTGCTCACGTGCTCCACCATCCCATTGCTGTGGCTGATGCCTGCCATGATCCACGCTCTGCCATCTGCTGCCAGCGCCTGTCATGTTCCGCACCCACCCGCTGGCGCACTTCATAGCAACCAGTTGGTGCACCTCATAGCAGCCGGTTGTTCGGGTGCTCAGTTGTTCTGCAGTTCGGTCTATTTGCATATTAGCCTTTTACTATATAGGATCTTTTTAAAACTTTTCACTTTGGAGAAATGTGCTATGAGAACTGTGGGAACTTTGCTATAAAAATCAGAGCTCCATGCTCTTAAAAAATGTAGATAAAAACAAATGTATATATTTTTTCTTTTAGGGCAAGAAAGAGTTGATTTTTTTCCCCTCTAGTTAATCACATTCTGGGTGGAGTGATTCTGAGTTACACATGTGAAATGTGACCATTGCAATCCAATTCTTCCTGAAACATAAATACAAATAATTCAGGTGATTCTAAATTTGACAGAAGGGAAGAAAAATTTTCAGCAGATTCTGATACTGCGTTAGTGTTCTTCCAGGGATAATTGTTAGTTTTAGGAGAATTCTCCTAAGATGGAAGCCATGCCTCCTCAGTCTTTTAGTTTCTTAAGCTGCAATGTAAAATTTTAAATAATTAAAAAAATTATTATACCTCATTTAATAATTTAAATTTACCTTGGGCTATAGAGCAAATTAAACTCAGAAACTGGAATCTCAAACGTGTAGGTGCATACCAATTGCCTGAGTTAAAGAAAGAAAAATACAGATTCTGCTTCCAAATGTGTGGGTGGGGACTAAGATTTGCATCTCTAACAAGCTCCCAGGTGACGCCAGCTGCTGGCCCAAAGATCACACTCTGAATGAAAAGGGCTTCATGCTTTCCTTAGCAATGGTTAATGAAAAATCCTGGGCACCTGTTGTCACAGGTGCTTGGAGGACTGTAAGGCTCTGAGCTGGCCATTCCAATTTAATTAAATTTGGATAACACTTGGGGCTCTTTTGAAGAAAATTGCTTCGAAAAGACTAAGAATAGAAATCTTAATTTCTGTTGGGGTATAGAAATCTTAATTTCTGTTGGGGTAAGGATTCGTTCCTGTTCAATTTACACTTACTTTGTACCTTGTGACCATGAAAAGATCACGGATGGTTTGTTGCTAGTTCTTTTGAACTTGTTGTGTTCTGTACTACAAAGTAGTAAACTTGAGTGGATAATTGTTTCTACCACTGTAAAATTATTTTTTACATTAGCAATACTTTAGTCACATCATAACTCAGTAAATTGTTTGCCAGAGGAAAATTGAACAGTTCTGTTACTTTTAGGAGAAAAACATTACCCATAATTTTTATTACAGTTAGGCCTGAGAAAAAATTGAGGTAAATGTAGTTGACCCATTTTAATATTTGAATTTAAGCCACTCATCTCCCAGAGATATTTTAGAATCTGTGATCTGAAGTCAGAGACAGTGGATTATACTTTATAGAACAAAGGTTGTCTCTCAAGAGTTTTAATCTAAAGTTATGCTTCCCATCACACTTATTTAATGTAACTAAATTGTTACCAAAGTGGAGATTAAAAAAACATGACAACCTGTTTCTGAATTATTTCATTTGTGCTACCAAATAATGATCAAAAATCAAAACAATATTTCTTGTCAGATCTGTTGTCATGGCTTTCAATTATTATATTATTATTTAACAATAATTTTAAATAATACACTGATTTTATTGGTTTATAGGACATTCTCTGATTGGTTTAAAGGCCATTAAAATAATTTGATCATTATTATTTTGTTTGATATACTCAAAATTGGAAAAATATTATGATAGACATTATTTGAGTAAAAATGAAAGGTTTGCATTTTAAATATTGAATTTTGAGAGAAGGGATGGTAAACTAGATTTGTAGAGAAGATACTGATTTAGATCAGAAATGGCACAGCTAAAACAAGTTGAAAAATGAAAGAAATGTAGCTTGCATTGGATATTTTGTCATTGCTGACTGTTCTGAGAGGAGCCTCACATATATGACATCTTTTAAGCTTTATACCAATTCTACGGTGGTTATTTTCAGCTTTCATTTGCAGATAAGGGAATAAGGCTCAGAGTAGCTACTTTACCTGTTCAATATCGTATAAGTGGCAGCATTGGGATGCAAACAAAAGTCAGCTGGACTCTGAAGGCTATATCTTTTGCAAACTAATATAATTGAATTTGAAATTCGCTCTGGCATAGTAAGTGGAGAATAACCATTTCTTGATGTAGGAGAACCTGTCTCCTAATTCCCAGCTGAAGCAAACAATATGGTTTGCCTTTGCCAGCACTTTGTGTTCTTTGCTGAATATGCATTTAGGCTAAATGTATTTCTCATTAGTTTCACTGCTTTGATGTTTGCCCTCTGGTTACTACACATCAGCTTAATTTTTCATCTTTACCATGTCAAATGTGGCAGGTTTAGTGTAGCTTCTAAAACATAAACTCTTCAGCTAAAGATGTATCATTAGCCCCAAACAAATAATAGTTTTAAAATGAATAAGTCCTGAGATCTAATGTATAGTATGATGCCTAAAGTTAGTAATGCTGTCTTGTCTACTTAAAATTTGTTAAGAGAGCAGATCTTAAAAGTGTTCTCACCATACACACACACACACACACACACACACAGGAAACTATGAGAGGGGACAGGGGTATTAATTAACTTGATTGCGATAATCATCTCACCACACACACACACACACACACACATTCACCAAATTGTATGCCTTAAATGCATGTACTTTTATTTGTCAATTATACCTCTATAAGGTTAGAAAATAATAAATAGCATTTCATTTTACCTTTACCTATTATGTTTATGATCAATATTTGAAGCAGAAAAAGAATATACTTGATTCCCTTTTAAAAGTGATTCCTATCTTGAAACACTGATTTTTAAAACCATATTTCACTAGCTTCATCTAAGTAAAATAACAAAACACAGATGGCCAGTACAGACTAGCAAGAGAAATCCATTTTCAGGAGAATTTTATCACTTTGCATTATATATTAAGCATGCTCCTGTTGTCATAGTCTCAATAATGGCTTGAGATTTCATTGAGTCAGTGTACCATATTTTACATAGAATCCCTTTATTCTTGGATATTTAAATTATTCAAAAATGTTCCCTATCAAAAATTCAAATGCTAGGCAACAAAAGAAAAAACAAACAAATAGGACTTTATCAAAATAAAAACTTCTGCACACTAAAAAGAACCACAATGAAGAGACAACCTAGTGAATAGGAGAAAATATCTGTAAATTGTATATCTGATAAGGGGATAATATGCAAGTTACATTAAAAAATGCACACAACTAAATAGCAAAACAAAAAACAATCCAATAAAAAAAGTTGGGCAGAAGATCTGAATAGACATTTCTCAATGAAGACATGCAGATGGCCAACAGGTATGTGAAAAGATCTTCAACATCATTAACTGTCAGTAAAATGTAAATCAAAACCACAATTAGATATCACCTGTTACTTGTTGGAATAGTTATTATAAAAAGTCAAAAAATAATAAGTGTTAGTGAGAATGTGGAGAAAAGGGAATCCTAGTGCACTGTTGGTGCAGCCACTATTAAGAACAGCATGGAGGATCCTCAATAACTTAAAAATAGAATTACCATATGATCCAGCCATTCCACATATAGATATTTATCCAAAGGAAACAGAAACATTAACTCTAAAAGTTATATGAATCCCCATGTTCATTGCAGCACTCTTTATAATAGCCAAAATATGGAAGCAGCCTAAGTGTCCTTCAATACCTGAATGGGTGAAGAAATTGTGTTATACAAACAATGGAATATTACCCAATCACGAAAAAGAATGACATATTACCATTTGAGCCAACATGAATGATACTTGATGGCATTAAACTAAGTGAAATAATATAGTCAGAGAAAGACAGAAACTGTATGATCTCACATATATAGGGAATCTAAACGAAAAAATTCTCATCGATACAGAGAACAGATTGGTGGTTGCCAGAGGCAGGGGTGGGGTTTGGGTTAAATAGGTAAAGGGGTTCACTAGGTAAAATAAATCATGGAGCTGTAAGGAATAAAAATAAAGATAATGCTAACTGATTCTTATACAGCCTTTTTCTGTCTAGAAACATGTACATAGTCTAAAATCACAGGTACATTCCTGGTTAAGCATATATTATATTTTAAAGGAATCTGATAACTTAGCATCTTTTTAACTTTATCCTTTGATGTCATCTTGGGTAATTTCTATACCTAAAAGGAGAAACAGACAAATCCACAATTGCAACTAGAGATATCAACAATTTTCTCTGAGTAACTGATGAAACCGATAAAAATTTAGGAAGGGTACAGAAGGCTTGGCTAACGTTATCAACCAACTTACTCTAAGACATAAAACTTGAGGACCAACAAGAGCAGAATACATAGTCTTTTAAGTGCACATTGAAAAATCACCAACATATAGCATATTCTGATCCATAAAGCAAGACTCAATAAATTTAAGAGCATTAAACTCATACAAAATATTTTCTCTGACCACAATGGTGTTACACTTTAAATCAATACCAGGAAGATTTCTGGGAAATCCCAAAAATGTTTGAAATATAAGAAATACACATCTAAATAACCCATAAATCAAAGAAGAAATTACAAATGAAATTATTTTGAGTTGAATGAAAATAAAAACACACATATCAAATATTTTGGGAAACTGCTAAAGCAGTTCTTGGAAGGAAGCTTATGGCATTAAAAGCTCTAGGAGAAAAAGCAAACTTCTCAAATTAAGACAATAAAGAACAAAGGTCCAATTAAACCCAATGTAAAACATAGGTAGGAAACAATAAAGTTTAACCCAGAAATTAATAAAATAAAAAAATGAACAGAGGGAAAAAATTAATAGAACCAAAACTGTTTGCTTTTAAAAATTAATGAAGTTAATGTATTTCTCAACAAACTGATAAAATAAGAGAAAAGGAGAGAAGACATGTATTAAAAACAGGCTGAGGCCTGGCCATTGTGGCTCAGTTGGTTGAGCCTCATCCCATGGACCAAGAGGTTGCTGGTTTGATTCCTGCTCAGGGCACAAATCCCCAGTAGGGGGCATGCAGGAGGCAACAACTCCATGTTTTTCTCTCATAGATGTTTCTCTCTCTCTCTGCCTCTCCCTTCCTCTCTCTCTAAAATCAATTTTTTAAAAATGCTGAGAACTTAGTAGTCAACTACAAAATGTTATTTGATGAAAAAGTTCTGTAAGGACACAAAGTGGCAGAAAAGCACACATAGGAAAACAAACAATAACTTGATTCACAGTTAACTACCTTCTGGGCACCACCAATTTAACTAAATGAAGTTTCATGTGACATTCCAGCTGCACCCAGCATGTTCAGCCTGAGTCATGTTAGAAGTTTGCAAGGTGCCAATGGCAGTTCTGTGCCATTTTTAACTTCCTCCACAAAATAATT
>NW_006293951.1:1862192-1864774 GCF_000327345.1 Myotis davidii
CTAAGTAAACATTTCATCTTCGGTACCATGAAGAATTTCCTTTACCCTTTCCTCCTTAAGACTGGCTCATGATATTAAAGGAGCAGTAATAATAGTACATAATCTAAGTAAAAATTATGACATGAAGATTTTAATAAAATTTGTGATAAGAAGCATAATATTACATTTTGAGTTAAAAAAAACTATTTATTACACTACTTTTAGCCCATAAATTATTTTAAATATTTTAAATTAGAGAGAAAATGTCCAAGCACATCTATTGTTGTGTTTATTACAGTGCCTTGCTCACAGGAGGTCCTCCATTATTGACTTGGATGATTGGTATATAGAAACAAGTTTATCTTTTCTTCCATTACATAACACTGTAGTTGGCCTTGAATATCATATATTATAAAATCTCATCATTAGCCTTAAGAGATCATTTAAACAAGATAAGGCTTTTAAAAACATTCATTCAGACGAATGCTTAAAGTGTGATATTACTATATGTATATACAAGTCCAACTAATAAATACTAACCAGTGTTTTCTTCAAATGTCTTTTCTTAAAAGTGTAGTTAGTGGAATTCAAATTATTAAAATTTGGAAAGTGAAGTTTTAAATTGAAAATATTTTAAAAATATATGTAAATTATTGCTAAAATAAAATACTGAAAACTCAGGAAGGTATACACATAAAACAAATTAAATTATTATTAAATTGAGTACCACCATGTTTGGATTTAAAATACAATAGTGCTATTCACTTAATGTTAAGTATAAAGTTTCATTAAATCAAACACTGACAACACCTCCAGTTACTAGAAGAAGTGTCCTCCTTTCTTAGAAGACGGACTGATTTTAACCGCATAGTATTGTGGGATCACAAAGGCTAAGACAGAAGACCTCAACTTGGAGCTGAATTAAACTCTTGGTAGAATAACTCAAAGGTCAGAGATAGAAAACTTTGCTCTACTTCAGTCCAATAAAAGGGCAGGTTTTTAGAATTGCTACTCTGACCTTGGTCATTCCTCCCATCCAAGTGTCTTCATAAGCTCTGAATGAAGAAACCATTTGTGAAGTAGAAGGAAAAAAATAAAACTAATATAAGACCATTAAGTTATATCCTCTGGAACTAATGGTAAAAAAATAATCTCTATTGTCACAGAATGAAAAATGTTTTAATAAATGAATTACAGTCACCCAGCTCTTAAAGCCCAATTTTCAACTTCCACAACTGCCATTAACTCAAAGAGGCAGAGAATGTAATAACAACTATATTGCAATTCAAAGGACTTAAGCAAGTTATTTCCTCAAATAACAACTCTCTCAAGATGTTTATCCTTTACCTTTTCTTATGTTCACTTAGTTTATAATAGAAAAAAAAAATAACACCACAAAGTTGGTTTGGGGTTTTTTTTTGGTAAAGGTATTTAAAGAAATAAATCTACATTTCTTCAAAGAATCAATTTGAAAAATTATCATAATTTTTCTTGATTTAAAAAAATACAGATCTTTTTATCCATTATCTTTTTTTAATAAAAGTAATGAAAATAAATGGAGAATTTGTTTATTCTTGGGCATTCTTTTAAAGTTATAATTAATTAAAAATCTTGCTATAAATTTGTATTTATAAAAATGCATCACATCTATTCAAACTTTGTGCCAGGCACTATGGAGAGCAGATAAATCTGACACTAATAGTAAGAAATATAGTTATGTAAGATATTTACTCAAATGATATTCATCCAAAGTTAGAAATGTCTTACAAAGTTTTCAAGATTTATTAAATAATTGTGACTATCTAAAAGGTTTTTTCATATAATAAACACTCTATGAATTCTTGTTGTATTTAATTGAAGAGAATTTTGATAAGCAAGATCACTTACTTTTTATTCTTCCTCTACTCAAATGCTGATTTACATCTGTAATTTAGCATTTCTCCTGAGTAGACAAATTTCTATGACAACAACCTCATCTTTAAAATTTAGTATGGTGGCTGTAAAATAGTTGAAGAGACTTAAGAGATAGAAACTTCTGGTTAAAAACAAATCATGAGGATGAAATGTACATCATGGAGAATATAGTCAATAATATTGTAATAACTTTATATGGTGACAGATGGTAACTAGACTTATTGTGTTGATAATTTTGTAATGTATGTATATATTGAATCACTATGATATATAACTGAAACTAAGATATTATATGCCAATTATATTTCAATAAAAATTTTAAATAATAAAATTTAGTATATTTCTATAAATTTCACTATAATATGTTTCTACAAACAAATGTTTCTACAAACATTGGGCATCAGTTCAAATTTAGGTTCTTTATCTGCCAACTTCCAACTAGAACAGCGGTTCTCAACCTGTGGGTCGTGACCCCTTTGGAGGTCGAATGACCCTTTCACAGGGGTCGCCTAAGACCATCAGAAAACACATATATAATTACATGTTGTTTTTGTGATTAATCACTATGCTTCAATTATGTTCAATTTGTAACAATGAAAATGCACCCTGCATATCAGATATTTACATTACGATTCATAACAGCAGCAACATTACAGTTATGAAGTAGCAACGAAAATAATGTTATGGTT
>NW_006293951.1:1865088-1878946 GCF_000327345.1 Myotis davidii
CTAGAACAAAGCGAAAGGACCATGACTCTGGCTTTGTGCACAAAGTTTGAAACCCATATAGAGAGGGAAGAAAAGTAACAGTTATTTAACACTTACTTTGCCTGTTATTTAACACTTAGAACACTTATTGCTCTAAACACTTTACAAGGATTATTCAATTGAGTCTCTGGTCAATTTCCCAAGAAAAGTATTATTATCACCATTTTAGTGATGAGGAAACTAAGGCTGAGAGAAGTGAAATAATATGGCCAAGGTGCACATTTAGTAAGTGGTAGACAAGAATAATAAGAAGAATCTAGTTTCTAGTTTATTATTTAATATTTTAGAGTTCCTCAAATATCAGTTTTTATCATTTTCTTGAAAAAATTCATTTTAAACAAGACAACTCTACATTTAAGCTAAACATCATTGTAATAATTTTTGTATTGAGTGTAACCAAAATTAACTGAATTTCAGGGATCTTTTTATTTCCATAATGCCTATGGTTCTTAGTACATAAATATACTGAAATACCTATTAAAATAAGAGCTTATTTAATAAGATTGTTAAAATATTGTTATTATGACTAATTAAGTCAAATATCAGAAATGGTAATCACTAGCACATCATCCTACAAAGCACTCCAGAGCACTACACATTTGACTCTAACTTCTGAACAACATATTACTTTTCCAGGCTTCATTTCATACTTAGAATAAAATTTAAAGATCTTACCATGACCTACAAGGTCCCACATGATCTGTCCCCTAGCAACCCTCAGGCCTCACTTCCTCTCTCTCTTCCTCTACAGCTTACTGTCCTCAAATATGCACAGCAGCTTCCCCTACAGGGTCTATGTGCTGCTCCTACCTCTGCCTGGAGCAAGTTTACCCTAGGTATTCATAGGCTTCCTCTCTCACCTCATAGGGGCTGGCTCCAAGTTAACTATTGTAACTGTATAACACTTCTCTCTCTCTATCCCTCACTCTGTATGTATGTATGTATGTATGTATGTATGTATGTATTTTAATCATATTTCATTTCAGATCCATATCTTTCTGATCATTTTATTAGATTGCATCATGATATTAGAACCATTAGATTAGGTATTATATATTGGAACTATTAGATAAGATGTTATATATATTAGAACATTAGATTAGATCATGATATTAGAACCATTACATTTTCAGGTATTAAAAACACAAATCCGGTGTAAATCATAACTTCAATATTTTAGCCTATTCAAAAATTTCCATAACCCTTTTCTTCTAGTCAACTCTTGCTTATTCCTCAGATCTCAACTTAATCATCTCTGAGGCAAGAAGATTTCCTTTATATTTCTGATCAGATCAGATCAAAAGAAAACTCAGAGACTAATAGAAATATCAACACAAATATTTTACTTATAGTTCTTGTAAGAGGGTCCAACACCTGGAATAACTAGACTTTATATATAAATAATATGGCAAGAATTTAGAGAAAAAAGTTTGAGTTTGTTAATTAGTCTCAATTTTTTCCAAAGTTGAATTTCCTCACATAATTATTACATCTACAAGGGTCAATATTTCTATAGATGTTAATAATGAAAAAAAAACACACACCAATGATGAAGCTTCTTTATTAGAAAGTGAGGAATGCATTGTAAAAGAAATCAATAATTTATTTATTTACTAGTAGAGGGCTAAGATTAGATAGGTGGTGTGTGTGTGTGGGAGGGGGCGTATCTCAAATGCAGTCTTCTCTTATGGTAATCTGTGATATTCAAGTTTAGTCATAATGGTGGTAAAGGAAAGGGTTGGTTTTTGCTTTCTCAATCATAGCTCCCACCAACATAGACTCTCCTATGACCACGTGCCTCTTCATAACACAGTTGTGTATAGACATTCCCTTGGACGATTCTTTAGTTAGTGGTTATACCAAACTCTATGAGGCCAGGAACTATCTCTAGTTTCTTTAATGCTGTATTGTGGTGTAGCAGATGGTATTCAGTAACTGAACGAATAAATAAATTAAAAGGCTCACATCATAGAATGAAAACTGGATAAAAAAAGAATTATACCATATTTTGCTTAAAAAACATAAAGGGGGTATTATTGTGAAGTGAGTAAGTAGGGTAAGACAGCTTGTGCCTGAATCCCAATATCACTAAAAATTTGAGCAAGTGACAACTATTTGTAGCTTAGCTCCTTATAAAAATGAAGTAATATAGTGTGAGCATTAGATAAATTAAAATATATAAAGTTCTCACCACAATGTCTTACATAACAATGTGCCTCATTAACATGATTGTATGATTTTTAAAAATCTGTTGGAAGCATGAGAAATAAAGGGACTAGATAAAAAAGTGCATGTAGAAAAAGATGTGAGTGAAGATTTTATAGCAAACTATTTGCATATTTTGAATCATAAGTAGAACCTTGTCAAGTGGATAATGTGATGTTCCCAAGCAAGTTGTCCCCAATTTATAAATAATTCCTTTGTACTTAAGAATGATTGTTAGTTATGACACTTAAATTTTTTAATTTAAGGTTTTCAAGTGACATTTCAGGTATTATAAATTTATTTCTTTTTTATAACAAAGTTATGTGAAATTGAATTATTTTCCTCCCTTCGTTCTAGAGGAGTTTATAACTTCCTAAATAACATATAACTGAAAGCAATTTGCATACTAGGATAGAGAGCAAGGTAGGATGTATCTAGAATTTTATGAAGATCCAGGATAATGCTTTCTTTTTCTTTCTTTTTTTTTCAGTTGATGGAATATTTTATTTTTTTTTATTTTATTTAATTTTTTTAATTTTTTATTACAAAGGGTATTACATATGTGTCCACTTTCCCCCCCGCCCTAGACAGTCCCCTAGCCTCCCTTATCC
Source organism: Myotis davidii (assembly GCF_000327345.1). NCBI lineage: Eukaryota > Metazoa > Chordata > Mammalia > Chiroptera > Vespertilionidae > Myotis > Myotis davidii. The sequence continues at coordinate 1,867,944 of NW_006293951.1, forward strand.
CCCAGTGTCTTATGTCCATTGGTTATGCTTATATGCATGCATACAAGTCCTTGGGTTGATCTCTTACCCTCCTTCCTCGCTCCCAACCCTCCCTGGCCTTCCTGCTGTAGTTTGACAATCTGTTTGAGGCTGCTCTGCCTCTGTATCTATTTTTGTTCATAAGTTTATAATGGTCTTTATTATTCATAAATGAGTGAGATCATGTGGTATTTTTCCTTCATTGACTGGCTTATTTCACTTAGCATAATGCTCTCCAGTTAACATTGTCTTCCATAGCGGTTGCACCAGTCTGCATTCCCACCAGCAGTGCACGAGTGTTCCTTTTTCTCCACATCCTCTCCAGCACTTGTCGTTTGTTGATTTGTTGATGATAGCCAGTCTGACAGGTGTGAGATGGTACCTCATTGTTATTTTGATTTGCATCTCTCGGATGATTATTGACTTTGAGCATGTTTTCATATGTCTCTTGGCTCCAGGATAATGCTTTCTTTAAGTGTGTTTATTTTCTCCTTTTCCTTTATGGACTGTGAAGAAATGATATTAAGCACAAAGTTCATGGAAATGAAATTGCATAGAGGTGACGTTAGTGAAGGTTTAAGATACACCACAAAGTATGGCCTAGAATTATACATGACAATTGATCACTTTAATTCTCTTTCCATGTTAATAAAAACTGAAGTGAGTTGTTGCTTATCAATTGAATTTTTTAGAAACCTTTTCAATTCCAGAAGTTAGAAATATTTGAATGTATATTCTTGGGGTGGGTTATAAAAGAGTATAATATTGCACAGCTTTCACTGAAAGTCCAATAAAATTGAAGTAAGTCTTGAATTAAAAGGCTGAAGAGCCTTCAGAATTAAATCATTTTGATAGCTTTCTGATCTTCAACTACAAATTTTTCTTTGAAACTTAATTTATGAATTTATGTTTTAAACAGAAATTTGTTAAAAGGCTAAAAAAGGTTAGTATATATTGACAAATCGAAATATTATTTAGAGGCTATAAATGATATTCAATATTCTTGATCCACTAATTTTTCCATCTCAGGGTAAAGCCATCTCAGGGTAGAACCATCTTAATTATGTTAGTTATTTTGATTTTGGTATTTTTTTCATAAGGTTGTTTATTCCCACATTCATCTACTCTGGTTGCTATGGCTCAGCCTCTGAGGAAAATTCAGGCAACAAGAGAAGTTAGTGAGCAACTGGAACTCAGTGAAGGAGCAGACACATGACTAGCATGTAAGTAAAGGAAGGACAGTCTTTTCAATGAATGGTGTTGGGAAAACAGTCATATCCAAAAAATTAAACTCAACCACTATCTTTTGCCACACACAAAAATTAACTCAAAGTGGACTAAAGACTTAAACATAAGACCTAAAACCATACAACCCCTAAAACAAAATGCAAGTGATAAACTCCTTGACATAGGTCTTTGTGATGACTTTCCAAATCTGACACCAAAAGCAAAAATAAACAAATGGAACTACACCACACTACAAAGCATATACAGCAAAGGAAACCACCAACAAAATAAAAAGGTAATTTACTGAAAGGAAGAAAATGTTTGCAAATCATAGATCCGATAAGTGGCTAATGTCTAAATCTAATAAAAAATTTATACCACTTAGTAGCAAAAAATAAAAAATAAATAAAAAAATCAGACTTAACAATGTGCAGAAAAATCTGAATAGACATTTTTCCAAAGAAGATATACAGACTGATTGACAAGTACTTGAAAAGATGCTCATCATCATTAATCATCAGGAAAATGCAAGTCAAAACCACAATCAGATATTACTTCTCACCTGTTAGAATGGCTATTATCAAAAAGACTTACTGAACTATCAAGCAAAATAGAGACAGATTCATAGATAGAGAGCAGCAGGCTGCCAGCTGACATGTTGGGAGGTGTGGAGGGATTGAGCAAAAAAGAAAAGAAAAAAACTCATGGACATGGACAACAGTGTGGTGATTGCTGGGGGGAGGCTGGGTGGGAAGGAGGTAAAGGAGAGTACAGGGGAGATAAATGTTGATGAACTAAGACTTGACTTGGGGTGGTGAATATATGATGCAGTGTACAGATGATGTGTTGTGGGATTATGTACCTAAAGCCTGTGTAATTTTGTTAACCAGTGTCACCCCAATAAAGTCATTAAAAAGGAAAAAAAAGACAGGAAATAATAAATGTTGGTGAGGTTGCAGATAAAAAGGGACCCTTATGCACTATTGGTGGGAATATAAATTGGTGTAGCTGCTATGGAAAATAGTATCTAGATTCCTTACAAAATTAGAAATAGAACTACCATATGATCCAGCAATTTCACTTCTGGGAATTTATCCATAGAAAATGTAAACTCTAACTCAGAAAGATATATGCACTTCCATGTTAACTGTAGCATCACAATAACCAAGATATGGAAACAACATGAGTCCACCAATGGATGATAGATAAACTATGGTATATGTTTAACAGAGTATTAGCCATAAAAAGAAGGAAATCTTGTCATTGGCAACAATGCAGATAGGCCTCCAAGGCATTATCCTAACTGAGATAATACAGAGAAAGATAATTGCTGCTTGGTATCTTTTATATGTGAGATTTTTTTAAAAATCAAGCTCCTTACCAAAGGGGAATGGGGTTGGAGGAGGTTGAAGAGGGTAAAGGGAGTCAAATGTATGGTGATGGAAGGAGACTAGACTTTGTATAGTGAGCACACATGGAATATACAGATAATGTATTGTAGAAATGACACTTTAAACTTACATAATCTTATTAACCAGTGTCACACCAATGAATTTCATTTCAAAAACAACCCCACAATTACAGAATACCTACTGTTGGTTTCTGAAGTGAGAGTTTCAAGGGTATGAGAAGTAGGTGAAGGGAGTCAAAAGGAAAAAAGAAAAAAAAATGTTTAAAACTTCAGAGAACACTAGTAAGGAATATTTGGAGAACCAGATTTTTGGCTCTTTAAAAATAAGATAATAGCATAAAGACAGCTCTCCTCTCAGCCAATCTTTAAAGACAGACACATCTGCAAGTATGCCATGCGCTAAATATCTTCTCAGAAAGTTATTGGCCATAATAGTGATTATATACCACTTTCTTTTTCACAATATCAGTACAAAATAAAAAAATTGGCTTGTACATGATTTATTAATATACAGAATTTTAGAAAATGATATGCTTTTAAGACTCCTGTCTTTTAAATGCTTCAATCAAATTTTAAAATATGTTCTGTGTTGTAAATTGTAAAATATCCTCTTTCACCATTTAGTTTGATATCAAATGCAATCGAGCTGTCAATGTGGATGTCATCATTTGGCTACAGAATTTCCTTTCAGTAACTCAATTTTCAGAACTTTCAGAAATGCGTTTAGGGAGGCGTAATAAAGAATAATAAATGGAACATATAACTTTTTAGAGGCAGCACATAAATGTTTGTTTTGGTTTCAACGCTGCACTAAAGGTAGTTTAAAAAAATGGAGAAATCAAAAAATGTAGACATGGTATTCCTTTTTCACTGTACACATCAGTTTACATTTGCAAAAAACAAAGCCTTTCTTCCATAAGTATAATAATCAAAATCATGCAATTAACTTCGTTACAATATCTAATCTACAGGCCTTGTTCCAAAATTTGCCCATTTTTACCAACAAATGCCTTATATACCATTCTTCTGAGTCCAGGATTGCTTATTACATTTAATTGTCATGTTGGTCCTTTAATCTGGAACATTCTGAAATAATTTTTATTTCATGATCATATTATATTTTATAGAGTGTGTTTTTCTGACGTTTACGTATTATAAGACTCATGTTATACATTATTTCATACCACAAAATTGATACTCTATCCTTCCTATTAGAGAGCATATGTTGTCCGTTAGTCCTATTATTGGTCATTTAACTTTGTTCGCCTGGTTAAGGTGGTATGGTTCCCAGTTTCTTCAACTGTAAAGTTACTCGCTTTACCTTTGTGATTAATAAGCATCATGAAGGGAATACATTGATGCTATGTAAGATCATGTTTCTCATAAAACTTCAGCATTCATTTGTTATTTAACTCAAGATATAAAAATATTATTTCAACATGTAATCAATACAAAAAATATTGAGATAGTTTACATTTTGTATGTGTGTTTTTTTAATTTGTTAAGACTTTAGCTTTTTAAAACAGTTTCAGATTTACAGAAAAATTGAAGGAAAGGTCCAGAGATTTCCCATATAGGCCGTGACCCTACACATACATGCATAACCTTCCTAATTATCAACATCTCCCACCAGAGTAGTACATTTGTTACAATTGGTGAACCTACATTGGCAAGTCATAACTATCCAAAGTCCATAGTTTAGATTATAGTTCATTGTATAAATTTGGACAAATATATAATGCTATGCATTCATCACTATGGTATCATACAGAATAGTTTTGCTGCCATAAAAATCCTCTATGCTCATCCCTCCACCACCCTCCTCCATTCCCACCCCCCAAAAAATCCCTGGCAACTATTGATTTCTTTTACTGTCTCCATAGTTTTATCTTTTCCAGAAGGACAAATTGTTGGAATTACAGTATATAGCCTTTTCAGATTGGCTTTTTATACCGAGTAATATGCATTTAAGTTTCCTCCTTGTCTTTTCATGGCTTGATAGCTCATTTTTTTTTAGCACTGAATAATATTCCATTGTTTGGATGTACCACAGTTTATTTATCCATTTACCTACTGAAGGGCATCTTGGTTGCTTCAAGTTTTGGTAATTAAATATCAAGTTGCAATAAATATTTATGTGCAGACTTTTGTGTGGACATGTTTTTACCTTCTTTGGGTAAATACCAAAGAAAGTGATTACTGGATCATATGATAAGAGTATGTTTAGATTTGTAAGAAAACACTAAACTGTCTTCCACAGTGGGTATACACTCTAGCATTCCCACCAGTAATGAATGAGTTATTTTTTTTTAATGAGAGTTCTTGTTGTTTTCTATCCTCAGTAGCATTTAGTGTTACAGATGTCAATGTTACAGATGTCAATGTTACATGAGCCATTCTAGTAGGTGGGTAGTGAGTGATATCTGATTATTGTTTTAATTTCTATCTCCCTGTTAATATATGATGTAGAGTATCATAAAATGTTTATAGTTGCTGAAAACAATATGCTAAGAAACTTAAATGTAAGGAGCTACAGAAAGCAAAACTGGGGTAAAATAGATTATAAAATAATTTTATATTCTATTTAAAGCTATTGTATTTTTTCCTCTTCCCCTCATTTTAAACATCATTAAAAACATCGGACCAAAACCAAAATAATAATAAAAAGGAAAACAATAAAAGAAAGCTTCCTACAAGAGCTTTCTCAATTCATGTTCTCATATTGCAATACCATTTCTATATCAAAGAAAGGTCATGTCCTGTCACATTTTTATCTTATCTGATGAGCTGTAAAGTATTCCTTAAAGAGATAAAAAGAAGTATAAATGTCAAATTGTCTTCTTAACAACTTGAATGGAGACAGTGCCCTTAACGGTGAAATTCTGTCTTGAAGTGATGAATAGAATATTCTGTGAATAATGTACAAGTTTCAATCCTACCAATCGGCTTTGCTTAGAAACCTTATAGGATTGAATACATATTTAATAATAGTATAATATATCATAGGAGAGTTGAATGACCTTTAAGTAACTCCAAGTGAACCTTTCACAAAGAATAATACTCCACCAACAGGTCAAGGTTTCAAATAAGCAGTCTCCCATATTTATTTTTGTGCTACGCTTGGCATGAGTGTTTAGACAAAAGGAAGTAGTTTTCTGAATAAAGGGTTTGCAAACCTGGTCACTTTGTCTTGAGCATAAGAATCTGTTATTGACTGGTGTCTTTTGATAACCTTTGTTCTCAAAAAGCTCAGGAAGATGGTGCTTCTTGAACCTCTTCCTCCCCCCACCTGCCATTGCCTCTCACGCACCAGGCTGGATGACTGGAGAGCTGTTTGCTACTCCTTACTCTTGGCAGGTCCAGGATACTCTCTCTGACCACTGGATGCAGTGCTTTTATGCTCAGAGACCAAATATAATTTTGGTCAAGTTCAACACAACTTACCAATATCAATAAAAATCTATAAGGAGTCAGGAAAATCTACATTGATCCGAAGACTAGGAATATAGTTTCTGAAAAATGTGACTTGGAGTGTAGCTTGGAGATGACTATCTACACAACTGTAAGATTAATGTGATAAGAGTGCTAATAAACGTATTTCCAAATATGAGGACAGGCTCCCCATACCCCTGACTTTAGTAAGACTTTTACAATTTCATAGGCCCTGGATTCTATCCTTTCTTTGGAGGCTCCAATTCAAATCATATCAAACTTTTCAAAAATGTTACCACATCCCACTAAACTTCTGCTAGGCCATTGGAAGCTTGTGTTTTTGGCACGGTACCTGTAGAACTTAGCGAACAGAACAACCAGCTTTGAGGAGAATGAGAAAGCTACATATGGAAAGAATAGCTGAGCCAATATTTTAAGAATGCATAAATTATTGTAGCACTTGGAAAAGATGAAGATGTGGTTAAGAAAGTGGAGAAAGCATTTGCAAAGCCCAGGAGGCAAGACAAAGCAAGTGCTGAGTTTAGGGAGAGTTGAGGCGTGTACAAGTTGGCAAGTTATCAGATGATTACCAAAGGTCTTTAATAGATCTTGTGATTGATGAGGCATCACTAAAATAAATGTTGATAAACAGCTAAAGGAGATAAGTAGCTCTTCCTTTTTTCTTTTTCATTAAAGGTCCAAAGACTAGGAATATAGGACAGAAAGAGGAATGAGGACAGAAGTGTTTTTTGTTGTCTTATGTGTTTTTCTAAAATATATTTTTATTTATTTCAGAAAGGAAGGGAGTGGGAGAGAGAGATAGAAACATCAATGATGAGAGAGAATCATTGATCAGCTACCTCCTGCATGCCCCCCACTGGGATTTGAGCCCGAAACCCGGTCATGTGCCCTAACAGGGAATTGAACCACGGCCTCCTGCTTCATAGGTCAATGCTCAACCACTGAGCCACACCAGTCAGGCTAGAAGTTTAATTGGAATGTGGGCAAGATTAGAGATAGGAAGTCCAGTGACATGTAAAATTTGCTGTTCCAAGAATCCTTAGACTTTGGAGTCCAACATACCGTTATTGGAACCAGCTGGGTGTTGTAAGCCTGGCTTGAAGCAGGTAGTAGAGCATTCCCTACAAGATCCTGTGAATGGAAAAGATGTCTGAGTTGTGTTTAACACAGCAGGGAATTGGGACGGACAAATCCTCCTTTCCATTTTCTCCTAGAAATCCACCTCGCACAAGCTGACCATGAACAAACTCCATCTGATCATTGCTCTGAAGACCACAGAATCAATCCCACTGGTTCTTCTTAATGAAATACCTCTCCTACCTTTCCTCTGCAACTAGGTTTGAAGTGAAAGACTGACTTTCCTCCCTGCTGCTTTACAAAACCAGTAAAAAGCCCATGTGGCTGATTTTCAACAGAGACAAATCAGGTGTCCGGGGAAGTATCCCCTCCTACAACGCCACCCCCCCCCCATTCCGCTGCCACCCAAGATGGCAGCTTTAGAGTTTGTTCTGATTAGCTTCTGCCCATGTAAAATGCATGTGGTGTACTTCACAATTCAAAATGCAGCAGCAATCAGTGTTTCTCATCAAGACAGCTCTCTAGCCGGGCCTCCTACGGCTGTTCCCTCAGGCTTGCTGAATTGTTTCTATTCTCTAGTCAAAGTGTGGGAAGTAAAGATCATTGGTTTAAAACTCAGCCTTGGATTCCAGTTCTGACTTTGACATTAACTGAATGTGTGAACTACTCTTTTTAGGACTCAATTTTCTCTTCTACAAAATGGCAAAAAAATAAGTTAAATGATGTTCAAGAATCCCTTCTCCAGGTGCATTGTTATAGCAGAAACCTTTTGCTCAGTGTTGAGCCTAGCAGGCATACCTATTGTGAAAAGCACATCCATGGTAGAGATCACTTGAAGAAAATAAATGTTAAAATAAATGTGTGCATTCAACAACTGATATTTTATGTTTAACATGCTGTAGATGGGATTCTTGCTTTTAAAATTCTAACTCTCTCTCAAGAGGTGTGTAACTGCTTTGTATTTTATTAGCCATAACTCCAGTTCTTGCCTTGTGTATTAATATTGCTTACTAGATATCCTTGTTGACTTGGCTGAGGGGAAATATTTCCCTTCACCTCTTTTCCCCCACTTTTCAGTGCTATAAACTTTTACTCAGCTACTCAAATAATGGCTTTGACAATAGCTGTGCTTCTGGTTGCCCAACAACTGGGAAAGAAGTCTGAAGAAAATCAAACAACATGAGCTTTCAGAACCATCTATTTTGCTTTCTATCCAAATTCATCCATTTTTTTTGTTTATAAGAAATTTGAAAAATATTTCTCTAAGGAAGAATTTAAATTAATTTGGTAATTCATTCATAATGTAATCAAAACATCATTGTCCACACAGTGACTCAGTGGTTGAGCATTGACCCATGAACCAAGAGGTCACCGGTTCAATTCCTGGTCAGGGCACATACCCAGGTTGCTGGCTTGATCTCCAGTGGGGGGCTTGCAGAAGGCAGCCCATCCATGATGTTTCTCTCTCACCCATGTTTCTATCTATCCCTCTCCCTTCCTCTCTCTCTAAAAAATCAATAAGAACATATTTTTTTTAAAAAAACAGCATCTATGTGTGATACTAATCTTAGGGGGTTTCATCTTGATGACAGATGACAAAGCAGGCCCACTTCAAAGCCAATCATTTGCTGTCAATTCATAACCTTATAGAACAGATCTGAAAACACAGTTCAAAGGTCAAGATATCCAAATAAAATAGAGGAAGTGAGTCAGAACAAATGTTTAGATTTTATGTCAATTCACTGTACTACCTAGAAGCTTGAAAACTGAAATAAGTTCTTGATATTAGATAATTCCAAAACCATTTTATTTACCTTTGCTCTTGCTTGAAACTGATATGTTAAGTCATCAAATTTAATATCTCAATTATAATTGCACAATAATGCAATGCCTGGAGGCATATATTTTACACTTTCTTTATCTACCTTGTGAAAATTCTATTTTTAAAGATTTGAAAGCATTTATTTTCTCTGTGGATTGCAAAGCTTTGCCTGAAAGCAGGTAGGGAGAAGGTTGGAATACTGCCTCTAGGACATGTCTAAGGGCCACCATAAACACACCAGTTCTCAATCTTCCTCTTGCTAGCCATCAGTGACTTCCTCATCTTCACTGTTTATTACCCTTGGCTTGAGGTACAGCAGTTCTCAACCTGTGGGTCGCGACCCCTTTGGCGGTCGAACGACCCTTTCACAGGGGTCGCCTAAGACCATCCTGCATATCAGATATTTACATTACGATTCATAATGTAGCAACATTACAGTTATGAAGTAGCAACGAAAATAATTTTATGGTTGGGTCACAACATGAGGAACTGTATTTAATGGGCCAGAAGTTGAGAACCACTGTTCTAATAGGTAAAAGTCTTACCAAAGAAGTTAACACTCTTGTTTCCTCCTCCCTCCTCCAGTGAATTCAATGATTCAATAAACAAAAGGCAGAGTGAAGGAGAATTTTTAAGGCATCTTAAAGAGAACAATTGAGGGAAACATGAGAGATATGTGAATAGCTGCTATAAAGACTGTGCATACAGACAGGAATTTTGCCATATTTTTTAATATGAGAAGTACTTTATCATGTGACACCACATACAGCCATATTTACAGCTGCCTAGCCACAGTATAGATTTGAATAGGGAAAATGGCTCAGAAATAGCAGTATTAGTGATTCAAGTATTGATTTTACTTGATAAAGGATAGCAATTTTCACGATTGATTTACCACAGTTTTAAAATGCAATTTTATACTGAGTTCTTGTTTTCTTAAAAATAACTGCTTTGAACTAAATATATACTAGTTATATTCACATAATGAAACTACATTTGAAAACAAGCTTAAAAATTTCCCATTTCAGTCAATAAGATATGCTTCTTATTGGCACAGCAGGAAAAAACACACTAGGAATTTGAAAACTTAAATTCTAAGCCTGTCTATGTCATAAACTACAGAATAATCTTAAATAGGTCATGAAATTTCCTAAGGTTTCTGTTCCCAACTGCAAAAAGAAAGCCATATTTCTAATACTTTAAACAAGTAAAAAAGAAAATCATATTTGTTGTCCTTTATTATTTTATCTTCTCAGTAATCCTTAGAGTTAAGTAAGGCAACATCATAATCATGTAAAGAGGGAATTAAATCTCAATGAGGTTACACAACCCACCCAAGATGTCACAGGTAGTAATATGACAGTTAACCTTCCACAGTTTTACTGAAGACTCTAGTATTAGTATATATTGTGCTCATAAATTTGTTAAATGAAGGAACAATTTCCCAAGGTCCTTTCCAATCATCACATTTTATCCTTCTACTTACTATTTTTTTTCTCTTTTTCAACTAGCATTTAAATTAAAATACATATATATTTGGTCATCAAATTTCACTTATCATGGTTCTTAGATTTAACCATTCTTTAAATTTTTCTTGTCCTATCTAATAAAAGAGAAACATGGTAATTAGCCATACTTCCGCTACCCTTCCCATTGGCTAATCAGGGCAATATGCAAATTAACTGCCAGCCAAGATGGCGGCCAGCAGCCAGGCAGCTTGAAGCAAACAGGAGGCTTGCTTGCTTCAGTGAGGGAGGACTCCAACGTTCCCCGCCTGCTGCTGCAGGTCTCTGAGCCTGCAGTTTGAAACACTGTAACAAATATAGAAGCTAAACAAAACCCCAGAAACCTGCTTTAGTCCCGGGCTTCAGCCAGCAGGATTGCCACATTGTAAGCAAAGGCCAGAAACCTACTTTCAGCAGCCTGGAGGCCTAAGAGCTGGAGCCAAGCCTCAGAGCTAAAGCTGGCCCAGAATAAAAAAAAAAAAGAAAAAAG
>NW_006293951.1:1879133-1880195 GCF_000327345.1 Myotis davidii
ACCACCACCACTCCCCGCCCCACAACGGGCCCTGCTCTGTGTGTGACGGGGTAGAGCCATAACCTCCCCAGCGGCCCTGCCCTGAGTGTGAGAGTGGCGGCACACCAGCCCCCTGATCCGCCCTGCTCTGTGAGTGACAAGGGGCAGTGCCCCAACTCCCCTATCCGCCCTACTCTGTGAGTGACAGCGGGGAGGTCCTCAGCCCCCTTATCAGCCCTGCTCTGTGCATGACAGTGGGGAGCTCCCTAACCCCCTGATAGGCCCTGCTCTGTGCGTGACAGGGGGTGGTGCCGCAACCTCCCCATCGACCCTGCCTTGAGTGTGACAGAGGGCAGTGTCCCAACCCCCCAATTGGCCCTACCCTGAGTGTGACTGAGGACGGCATCGCAACCTCCTGATCTGCCCTGCTCTATACATGACAGAGGGCGGCGCCCCAACTCCCCAATCGGCCCTGTTCTGAGCCTGACCAGGGGCTGCACCTAGGGATTGGGCCTGCCCTCTGCCACCCGGGAGCAGGCCTAAGCCAGCAGGTCGTTATCCCGAGGGGTCCCAGACTGCAAGACAGCACAGGCCTGACTGAAGGACCCCTCTTCTCCCCCAGCCCTGTGTGCACAAATTTTTGTGCACCGGGCTTCTAGTATTTCTATATTAAGCCCAGAGTGAAGTTACATTTTTAGATAACTCCCACTACTGCCTGCCTCTCTGAAAGCGTTTGGACAATGTCTTGATGTCTGTTATAATAAAAGCTACCTTATTTTGCCCCTAAAGAAGCTTTAGTAAATATTGCTTCCTGTGAGAAGAGACATAAAATAGCCTTTATTGGATTAAACACATTTTACCAGCTTTCTGTTTTTCCAGTGGCCATTCACATTATGCTATCGAAGATAGTTGTGGTTTTCTTCTATAGACAGAATAAATTTCATATGTAAAAATGAAAACACTACTTCAAAATATTTGGCATTTGGACACCGAAAACTGGGGGCATTAAATACCTATATTTCAGAGTAAGCCAATTATAAAGATATAAACTCTAGCAGATAAAACATGTTAAGGTTATTTTTT
>NW_006293951.1:1882101-1890470 GCF_000327345.1 Myotis davidii
CTTAGTGTCTGTGCAGGTAAACTAGTCTAGTTCCTTAAAATTCAAAAACAATTTGCAAGCTTCATGGAGGTCATTATCTGCCACCATCTAATTAGAGACAATACATCTACCAACTTTGTAACTATGTTTTATATCAGTACATTTTTAAGACTCATCCTGAACACCAAGATTATTCCAATAGTTTATACTTTTAATGAACAGGACGGTCACATATTCAAATATCCAAGTGAAATGTTACAAATGAAAAATTGTTAAGATCCGTGAAAATAAAAATTACATCAGAGCTTGGAGATTTTCTATTGAGAAACAAAGCTTTGAGGAATAGAACGTATGATGTTCCCATGGCACATCAACCTATATTTGAACCACTAACATATTTCAATAAGAACCCTATTTTGATAAATTAAGAAAGGGACTTAATTCAGACGGGACTTCTATTATCAGAAACTTTGTGCAGTTATTCTCTCAGGAGTTATGTACAAATACGCTATGCTATTTTATTCCATTACTACCATTGCTTATATCATTATTTATTTTTAATAGGTTTATTAGAAGTATAATTGATATGTAATAAATGAAAAATAGTAAATATGTACAGATTGATAAGTTTTGACATCTATGTAGATTCATTAAACCATCTACATAATCAATACAATAAATATGTTCCCCATACCTCGCCCCTCGAATATTTCCTTATTCAACTTTATTAACCCTGCTTCCTGTCCATTTCTGCCCCAGGTCTCCCATGGAAACCACTGTTCTGCCTTCTGTACTATAGATTAGCTTGCATTTTCTATAAATTCAGATGAGTAGAATCATAATTGTCTGTCTTGTTTTATTCTTCATGATTATTTTGAGATTTATCCATGTTGTACATACCAATAGTTTATTCCTATTTATTTCGGATTCAAATTTTAGTTTACAGACATTTCAAAACTTGCTAATCCATTTATTTTCTAAGTATTTCTTTAGCTGTGTCCCACAGTTTTTGGTGGTTATGTTTTTATTTTTATTCAGTTCATATTACTTTTTAATTTCTTTAGATTGATTCTTTGACCTGATTCTTTACTCTTCTTTAGGTTGATACTGTTGGTTATTCAGAAGTATACTCTTCCATTTTCAATGATTTGGGGATTCCAGATATCTTTCTGTTACAGATTTCAAATTTCATTTCCTTGTGATAAAACAGCATATATTGTATGAATTGAATCCATTTAAATTTACTAAGGCTTGTTTTATGGCTCATATTGGTTTATATTAGTAAATATTCTGTGTGAACATGAAAAGAATGTGCATTCTGCTGTTGTCAAGTAAAAGGTTTCATAAATGTCAACTAGGCAGTTGGGTTGCAATGTTCTTCATGTCTTCATATGTTTACTGATGTTTTTTGTCTTCTTAGTCTAACAAATATTGAGGATCTGTTTATTTCCCTTACAGGTAGTTCTACATGCTTCTGTTTCATGTGTTATGAAGCGCTGGTTTCATGTGCACAAACACTTAATGTTGATATACTTTCTTGATGCATAGACTCATTTATCATTATGAAATGATGCTTTATATTCCTGGTAAAATCCTTTGTTCTGAAATCTACTTTTTTTCAATATAGACATAATAGTTTTCTTTAGATTGCTGTTAGCATGTTATATCCATTTCCATCATTTCACTTTTAATCTATGTGTCTTTGTATTTAAAATACAGATTGTGAGAAGCATATAGTTGGGCCTTGCTTTTTTATCCAATATATAAATCTCCTCCTTTTAATGTGATGATTGATATGGTAAGGTTTAAAACTCTCATCTTTCTGTTTGTTTTCTATTTTTCCCATCTATATTTTTTTCTCTTTGAGCAATTTAATTATGATGTACTTTCATGCAGTAGTCTTCATGTTTCTTTATGCCTGCTTTTTTGCTTTTCAGTTTTTTAAATCTATCAGTTTATAGGTGTGTGTTTTTTAAATCAAATTTTTGGGGAAATAGCTAATATTTCTTCATATAATTTTTTTCTTTCCCTTCTTTTACTCTCCTTTTGTTATACAATTACATGAATGTTCAGCTGCTTAAAATTGCCCTATATTTCATTAATGATCTGTTCATTCTATATTCAAGTTCACCAAAATATTTTTCTGCAATAAGTATTCTGCCAATAATCCAGTATGGTCTAGTTTCATCTCTTGAAGTCTGATTTAGATCTTTAAAAATATTTTACACATCTCTACTTAACTTCTTGAACACATGAAATAGTTATAATAACTATTCTAGAGTCCTTCTCTACTATCTCTATCATCTATGTCATTTCTCTGTTGGTATTACTTGAATAATTTTTTTCATTTTTTTAATCTTTAATTTCTTTATTGATTAAGGTGTTACATATGTGACCTTTTTCCCCCCATAAGCCCCCCCCCCCCACTCATGCCCTGTCTCTGGATCTATGTCATTTCTCTGTCGGTATTACTTGAATAATTTTTTTCTTGACAATGGACTACATTTTTTGCTTATTTGTATGCTTACAATATATTTTATTGAATGCTAGGCATTGTGATTTACATTGCTGGGCCCTGGATATTTTTGTATAATATAAATATTCTTGAGCTTTGTTCTGGATGTGATTAAGTAATTGGAAATATTTTATTTAAGAATGGATTTGAGAAATTTTAGGCAATATCAGAACAACATTAAATCTGTAGCTAATCTTGCTCTACTACTGAGACAAAAACCTTCTTATTACTCTAATCAATACTCCACGATTTATCAAGTTTCCCCTTCTGACTAAAGGAACTCCGGTAGTTTCTTCAAATGTATCCTTTCATCAATATTCAGCTGAATATTCAAATATTATGCACATATCTGGAGTTCACTTTCTGTGTAGTTTTCTCCTACTACTCTACACCCTGTAGCTTTCCCTGACTGTCAGTTCTATCTCCTCAACTCAGGAGAACCAATTGGTCTTCGCTGGCTTTCCCCTTCCTGTTCTGTGTCCTAGAATCTCTCTCCAGGCAGCAACCACTTTAAGGCTCACATCATTGTTTCCTGTCTCCTAAAGGTTGAGTTCCTTCATTGTCTGATGTCCAATGTCTTAAAAAATCATTGTTTCATATTTTTGTCAAGTTATTTTAGCTGTTGCGGTTGAAAAAGTAAATCGGATCCCTCTTGTTTCATTGTCATCATAAGAAGAAATTTGAAACAAGTTATTTTTAATAAATAGAATTTATGAGATTTAAATATCTATTTTATCATATATAAGAAATAAAAATAGCTGCTTTTATCTAAAATAACTGGCAAAAGTCACTAATCCATGAGATTAGATTTTAACAAAAAATGATGAATGATAAGAACTTGCAATTCCTTTAACAACTGAAATCATGAACCAAAGAGGCACATTTTATGATGCCTCTCTTTTTAATTCCATAAAAATATTATTTTTCTTTCTTCAACATTTTATTATCAATGAACCCATGAATTGGATAATAATTACTCATTTCATTTTTGTGGAGAATTATATGTGTGACTTTGAAAATCTTATTGTTTAACTTAATTGTTTCCTCTAGGTGTGAAACTTCTTCATGGTCCCCAAGATATGGATTTAGCTGCTTTCCTGCTGTGTATCTTCAATGTTTGGTTTAAGCATCTGAAGAGTTAGCTGATGAAAATTACCAAAGAACTGCCAGATTCTCGTTGCCTGGTAACAGGTATTGGTAGGACAGAGAGTATAGGTTCTGCCTCTTCAGATATCCTACTTTGGAGAGAAAAAACCCTCTAGCAAGCAAAAAAGTAAATTGTATAAAATTATTGGGGGAACATAACATAATAATATGCACCAATGCAGTGTTTTTGTGAATAAATTCTATAAATTATGAATAAATGTTGTGCCAATGTGCATTAGGCACTACTTAGAGAGAAGAAAAAGTAAAGATACCTTGCCTTTGAGTAACTTACAGTCTAACACAAATCTTGTGACACCCTGCAGTAGTATTCTAGTAAAGATGCTTTCATTCTTTTAAAGTTTATCTTTATTGTTGAAAGTATTACAGATGTCCCCTTTGTTTTTTTTCCCCGCTTGACCCCCTCCAAACTGCACCTGCCCCTCCCAAGTCTTCAAAGCATTATTATCTGTGTCCATGGGCTATGCATATATTGCATATATGTTCCCCGGTTAATTTCTCTCATTCCTCCCCGATTTCATTTTGTGTTTAATATAGTGACCACTTAATATTGGTTCTTTAGATTTCCATATTTGTTCAAAAATAAGTTATTCACTAAAGTGTCTGGATGTATATAAGACAATAAAAGAACACTGAAAAGCACTGGTGATTCCATTCATTAGAACAATGAGGCTAAATCTTTCCAAATTTTGGCTTCCAAACACTTATCCTTTATTAATTGAACATTTTACATATATATATATATAAAGTTACACTGAATCATTTAGACAGTCTCATTTACCACAGCTCGGTGAATTAATCATTGTGAATCACAATACACCAGAGGGCTTTTCTCATGATTTCAAGATTCTCATAGATATCTGCCTCCTTAACACTTGTACTTGGATGTCTCAAAGTCAAATCAACATTGTCAAAATCAAATACATTGTATGGTTCTTAAATTTAATCCTATCCTATATAATAAAGAACTAATATGCTAATTAAACTGAATAGCAGAGCAACCATCTGGACAACCTTCCGGATGAAGCCCCTTGCACGAATTTCATGCATCAGGCCCCTAGTAAAATAATAAGCAGTTCCATCTAGATTTCAGTTCCATTTTTCCTAAAAAGGCCTTACTCATACCTTTCTTCCCATCTAGATTTCAGTAAGCTGAGCGTTATTTTTACTCCTCTGTTCTTTAACCTCCAAATATAATTTATACCACCAAGTTATCAAATTGACTTTTGCAATATCTGCTATCTCTCTTCATTTCCACTAGCTCATGTTACCCTAGCTTATGCTATTACAATCCCTGTTTCCTCAAGTATATTCTTCACTTCCTCCAATATGTTCCCCACACCTTAGAGCAATCTTTTCAAAACAAAATCTAATCATCTGTTGCAACCCCACATACATCATATGCTTAAAACAATTCAAATTCCACTGATCTTTAGTTAAAAAAAAATTGACATGGACTACAAAGTCTGGTTAAAATTCTGATTCAACATTCTATTCTTAGCCACATTAAACTTCTCTTAATTTATCAAAATGATCTCCTTTCATAGACTTTTACATGTGCTCTTCCTTCTGTCCATAACCTTGTTCACCAATGACTAATCTCCCTTCTATATAATTAATTTTAATTCCTACACATCGTCTGACTTCAGTTCAATTATCATTTCTTTAAGAAAGCATTCCTTTTCCCCCTAAATTAGCCTAGGCCTTGCCATTATGTTTTCTTCACAGCAGCTTGTACTTTTCTTCACTGTACTTATAACAGTTGTAAATTGCCGGAAGCCGGTCCATCCTTGCTGCTTGACACAGTCGCTGCAGGAAAGAAACATCTGCACAGCATATGTTTCAAGGGACCTGGCGTATATAGCATACTGTTCTTAATATGTTTGCTCCCCTTAGCGCTGTGTATTTTAACCAAGGTCACCTCTCCGAGAAAGGTTGTTTCCCCAGGTAGGGATTTTTCCCTGAAGTCAGGGAGGGGATGAAACGCCTTAACTAAGTGCCAGGCGGGTAGTTAATCACTTTAACTACAAACAATCATGCTTAAGCTACATAATCTTTACTCCCTGGAAAGGAGATAAGAAACGCCCTAACCTTTGTAATAGAAATTGACAGGATTAAAGTCAACTGGTATAAATACGGATGTAACAAGATAATAAACGGCAGGACTTCTCTGGAGCTCACAACCAGAACTTGGCTGGAGATCCTGGCTAGGCTGCTGATCAACTGAACGCTGTCTCCGTGTCATTCCTTCTTCGCCGACTCCGTCTATACCTTTGGGAACCCCTGGACCTGCTGGGGTTGGACCCCGGCAGTAAATTTTAGAATTATTTGTGCTACTATTTAGATTCTCTTGTTTTCCAAAGGAGCAGTAAGATCCAAGGGGGAAGAATTATGCTTACAATGGAATGGAAGACAACCCAGCAGCAACTTACATGTACACTTTGACTGAGGACCAGAGGAATGAAAGAATATCATTGGATGCCTCTGTAGACATATATGTTCTATGTAAGATGGTCCACCACCAGCACTCAAAGGTTTGGTACTACTGAGGCTGCTCACCTAGTTAAGACACCATCATGAAGAATTGGGGGAAAAGTCCTTCATTGACTAA
This sequence comes from Myotis davidii, assembly GCF_000327345.1. NCBI lineage: Eukaryota > Metazoa > Chordata > Mammalia > Chiroptera > Vespertilionidae > Myotis > Myotis davidii. The sequence goes on from NW_006293951.1 coordinate 1,888,371, forward strand.
GATTGAGTTTCTGCAAGCTAGTGAAATTGACTTATGGAAAATGTTGAGAGAGATTTCTTACAAACTGTAATTTATAAAGACTGAATTTGCATCTATTGTTCCTTCATTATATACAATAATAAAAACAGCAACAATTCAATTTTCATCCATTCAAAATACAAAGGAAATAGTAAGCAAGTTTCCAAAACATATTTCTTCTCTTTTTACCTTTTTTAGTCTTTACTTTTTAAAATCTCAGTTGAGAGGAACAGGAAAATGGCAGTCTCTTTAGTCATGAAAACTTACTAGAGTTGGCAAATTACACTTCATCACATTGTAAGTGGAATTTCACTAATTCCTAGTTAGGGACATGGTAAATGCAGATAGACATTCAGCTCTGATTCCCTCTTATGCCATTGAATGAGTTCCCTGCTGTATTTAGTTATGTAAATACTGTTATTGCAAAGTCTGTTGAAGATTACGGCTGTGTTTTCATCAATGTAAGCACAATATCTTTATCCCTGACAAATGTCCTCAGGGCATTGCAGTTTGTTCCTTGTTGCTATTTCTGTTATTTATGCAATAATAATAATAATAATAATAAAGGAAGGGGTGGAAAAGGGAATCTTTTAAAATATTTGTTTCACAGTGATTGTAACACTTTCAGGCCAAAGAGAAAGCATGTAAATAAATTCAGAATTGCTTCCACATATAAACCTATTAGATTCAGGTAAAATTCACTGAGGTCATTTATTCCCCCTGTGACACTTTACGGAAGGACACTTACTATTCTAAGTTTTCCCCAGCAAACATTAGATTTTGCCTATTAAATTATAGGGAAAATTGTAGATACCTTATTTTAGGTCGGTTTTGATGACTAGTCTTTCAGGTATGGCTATTCCTAGCATTTGTCAGTTTAAAAATATTTATAGAACACGTATTTTGTATTAGACATTGGGCTACATCCTAAGAATATGATGGTGAGAAGAATAAAGCTCAGAATAGAAAGGGAGGGTTATATAAAGGTAAAATTGTATGTCTTACATATATGTGTTATTGGCTTAGCATTTTTTAACTCCTACAAAGTAGATGTGAACTTGAGAGGCCAGGAAACTCTTTTGCTCTCTATGTCTGCGACATGAACTGATTAAAAAACTCTTGACTCCAGCCAAGTGATTTTTAAGGAACTGCGGAAATCGGTGGGAAAACAATGATATACAGGGATGACGAGAAACTTTAAAAATAACTGATGTTGTCAGGTATCTCAGTAGACCTGTATGGCATTGACTTTAAAAGGGTACTACAGAATGGTATCATTCCCTTAATCAAGTGACTGTGGACTTATAAGAGCAGGAGGACTATATTTGAATTCTAATTCCCAGGAGAGCTGCTAAAAAGGAACAGCATGGAAGGTAATATTAAGGTGTTTGTCTTGGACTTAGTTTATTTTTTTAAAAATGGCCTATACCTAGAAAGGAATAGCAGTTACAGTAGTTGTTGTTCGCTCTGATGGTCAAAGAGGAGGAAACCTTTGACAATTGCAAAAGTCTCCCAGTGCTTACTGGCCAAAAATGCACTTCGGAGCTTGGGAGTGGAGTGAAACAAGAAATTGTTATAGTGAAACAAGAAATAGCTCCGCCAAATCTAAAACAATAATGTTCTAACTTAGCTTTTCAGAGTATAAAGGTAGAAAATTGTATTATTTTGGTTTTGCCTATCATGAAATGGTGAAGTTGAAGATTACATGTTAGACTATATCTACAAGGATTATTTCATGCTGAAGTTTGGGATGTGTTTGGCAATCAGAAAGAGGATCACGACTGAAAAATGTGACAATCATAATACCATAAAAGTAAAGTTCCTTTTTGCATCCATTTTCCTCTTTGCTAATGTTACATAATAATTTTTGCATCCATTTTCTTCTTTGCTAGATGTTACATAATAATTTTGCAGAGAAAGAAATCATGGCAAGAATTTGTGATGGTGAAGTGACATCGTCATTTACTGTCTGTAAGCAAAGGGACTTGTTCAAACATGCAGACAACTCTACTTTAATTCAAGGTCTACCAGTAGTTCATCTCCGTACAACTTAAGTGCTCTCTGATCCTGAGGTCCAGGGAA
>NW_006293951.1:1890482-1899681 GCF_000327345.1 Myotis davidii
AAAGAAAAGTGAGTAAAGCCTTTTTGGGAGAAATTAAAATGTGTCTATTCTCTACCTGTACTTGTCAAACTGCAAGTTGTCCACCTTATCCTTTCCCCTCTTCATGGATATTTAGCTGACCAGGTTACATTTCCAGCCTCTCAGCTATTTCAAGTCACTTAACTAAGTTTTTTACCAATAGTATATGAGTTGAATGACCTGTGTAAAACTTCTTCACTAGCTTATTAGTGATGGTTGCCTGCAATTTTTTTTTAAAATATAGATTTTTATTGTTTGCAAAGAGGAATGGAGAGATACACAGAAACATCAATGATGAGAGAGAATCATTGGACTGCCTCCTGCACACCCCCTATTGGGGATTGAGCCCACAACTTGGGCATGTGCCCTGACCTGGAATTGAACAGTGATCTCCTGATTCATAGGTCACACTGACCTGGCTGCAATTCTTTTCCCTGAGCTAGATGGTGGATGAGCACACAACCCAGCTTTAGTCAGGATGGCAAGAGAATATAAAGGATGGTGCACAAGAAGGAGAAAGGCACCTGAATCTGTGAATTACTATTTGGAGCAGAGCAACTCTCTGAACCAAAACAGCTGGAAATTTCCACCGCAGAGAAAATTAGCTTCTATCATGTTAAGCTACTATATTCTGAAGAGGAATTTGTTTAAGCTGCATTGTGTTTACCATGACTAATTCATTTACGTACTTGGCCTCTTGCAGCCTAGGAAATAAACTACTCAGCCATGTGCTTTGGTCTGTCATGATTATTAGAATTTTGAGCAAAGACCAAGGACACTACTCCTGCAGTTGAGGGGGACAGCACAAATGACAATTTGTGGTTTTGCTGTTACTCGTTGTTGTTGCTATTGTTGTTTATGAGGACAAAAGATTTACTAGTATATTAGTTACTCTTATCTTTCCACTCCAAGTCTACCTTTCTATACTCTACTTCTTACTGGCTCTCTGCTTGGCACATTTCTCTTTTGCCAGCTGGCTGGGTACTAGAAGACAGAGGCCAGAAGAGGGGCCAGACATCAGTCTTTGATTTTTCTGTTTGGCTTTCTGATATCGTTAGTGTCATTCTAGAAAAGTTTTTTTTTTTTTTTAAATTTTGTTTTATTGCTTAAGGTATTACAAAGAGTATTACATATGTCTCCTTTTTTTATTTTTTGCCCCTTGACCTTCCCCCGACTTCCCCTATAATATGCCTCTGTATCTATTATTGTTCAACAGTGTATAATGGTCTTTATTATCCATAAATGAATGAGATCATGTGGTATTTTTCTTTCATTGACTGGCTTATTTCACTTAGCATAGTGCTCTCCAGTTCCATCCATGCTGTTGCAAATGGTAAGAATTCCTTTGAAAAGTTGTTTTGTTTTTTTTCATTTGGCAGTATCTGTTGTTCCATTGGCACCTGCTGAATTTAGTATGCAGTTTTTTCAATGCTTGCAACTAAATTTACGACTCTCCAATCAAAGAGCTGGTATCCCTCTTGAAAGGTCTGGTTTTAGCTCCGTGGTACATTGTCCTCTTAACTCAGAGACACCAGCACCAGCGGGGCAGTATCTCCTGTTCTGAGGTCTGGGTTTCAGAGACTTTCCTCTAAGTATCTAAGTACTAATGATTTCAAACAATTTCAACCCCTTACTTTTTCTCCCTGTCAGAAGAGAAATTAACTACTTTGTGCAGCTGCTAATTTCATATTTTAGTGCTCACTCTTTGCCTTTGCAATTCTCTAATACTTTATTAACAATCCTTTTTATTAAATTTTCTCTCTTTAAGTAACATGACTATCTCCTAATTAAAGCCTATCTGATATAATTAAGAAGAAAATGAAGACATTATATATATATTGATATCTTATACAATGATTTTCCCTCTTAGTTCCTCTTCCCCTTGACCTTTCTTACAACTCACTAATTGAATAGAACCAATAATTACTGACTCAGAAAATAGACTTCATAGCAGAAATCAGAGAAGACCAAATAACTGGCATTTATGCGACAAATATAAAGACCTACATGACATATTATAGAGAATACCTTATGAGTAATAGTTAATCAGCTAGTCAAAACTAACCACAGGAGTAAAATGGGGTCACAAACTCTAATGTTCCGGCAGTTAAGGTAAATGAGTGAAGCAGACAAGGTGTAAAGAAAAATCCAGCAGAAGAATGGCATGGCAATAAATGACAACTGTCTTATATCCTCAGCATCAGGGAGCCAATAAAAAATGGAAGGAACTACCAAACTACACAATGTCAGCTCGTCAAAGGACGATAGCAGGTCAAAAATGGCAGTGGTGGCTGAGTCCCGGTTTTCTGGGCTGATATATCAGTTTCAGCCACAGCTGGCTCGGCCTATGTCCATTGGTGCCCATGACAAGGAGGGCTCAGCTTGCATGTGGAAGGCGCTCACTTCCATTACACTCCTGGGGGTGGGAGTGAGCATGCTGAACGTCTTTCTGACATGGCACCATGCACAAGAGGCCGAGATCATTGCCTATCCCCATCTCTGCATCAGGCCCAAGTCCTTTCCCTGGGGAGCCGGTAACCATATTCTATTCCATAATCCTCATACGAATGCACTTCTGATCGGCTATGAGGATAAATAAAGAGAACCTGGACCACTACCAGTGGGGACCACAGTTGGGTTTGGACCATTATTCTGCATGCGGACCACAAAAGTGTATGGGATCTTAAGCTGACCTTCTTTCCTAATATCATATGATGACTAGAATATACTATTCTTCCATCTCTTCGCTGATGGAAGGAGATGGCTCAAATAAATAACTTAGATTGGATATATAAAAAAAAAAGACAACAGCCATTGTCTGGGCAACAGCAAGTGTCTGGACAATTAGTACTCTGTGGGAACAATGACCTATTAGTCTTCAAACTTTGGATATAGTCTTTTGCAAAAAAGCAAAAAAATTGGATTTTTATCTGAAATCATCTTAGTTGTAAATGTCACTTTTCATCTTTTGGAAAAGCATTCTGAAAACAAATCATGATGTTGGGCCTGACCTGATCTAGGTATCAGCTTGTGACTAATGGACAAGACATTTGTATTCCTCTGAAATAGAGATCTTATCAAGCCCCAAGTGTAGGTTAAAACAGAAATTCTTGGGAAATTTGGGCAAATGTGTTTAGGTAGAAGAAATTTAATAAGAGTCAGAGAGCTTCTTACAGGAAATTAGATTGACTTTTATACCCCCTGAAGGTACTCAAGTTACGTACTCAATAACAACTGACAAAGGAATGAGAAAGTTCCACAGCTTTTTGAGATCCAGCGTGGTGGGAAATAGCAGAATTATCCGTGTATAAGTTAACTTAAGAATCTGAGGGAAACTCGGGACAGGCATGAAGACATATTGTTGGATACCAGCATGGATGACTGACAACATTAAGAGCCAAAAGCCATCGACCCCTCATGACACCTTGGTTACATAAGATCCTAGAAGATCAGATGCTACTCTGTGGAAAAAAGGATCTCTGAATTAACTGAGATTAAGTTTCTACTACCTTGCAGAATGCTAATTGCTAAAAATTCAATGGAATTAAAAAACTAAAGATAATTTTAACATTGCTTACCTGAGTGGCCTTTGGAGATTCGTGTCTGCTACAAACTGATTGAACGTAAATCCTAGCTTTCTAAATCTGCACTGAAAAGAACAAATATGTATTCTTAGAAGACATTTTATGCTGCTGACTTCAAAATTTATATCTCTAGCCCTGACCTCCCCCTTGAGCTCTAGCTTCTTAGCTCTAATTACCTTATTTGGCAACTTTACTTGTTTGCTAATTCATAGATGACCAAACCAAACTCTTCACTCTGCCAACTCTCCCAAAAATAATTCCTTCCTCAGTACTCTCTTCCTCAGGACTGGGACCACCATATGTTTGCTACTCAAGTCAAAAACATAGGAGAGCCCTGGCCTGTGGTTCTCAGTGGTTAGAGCATCAGCCTGAGCACCAAAGGATCATGGGTTCGATTCTAAGTTAAGGGCATGTACCTGGATTGCAAGTTCAATTCCAGGCCCCAGTTGGGATGCATGTGGAAAGCAACCAACCGATGTCTTTCTCTCACATCAATGTTTCTCTCTCTTTCTCCCTCTCCATCTCTTCCACTCTCTCTACTAGTAAAAATCAATGGAAAAAAATATCCTTGGTGAGAATTAAGAACAACAACAAAACCTAGGCCCAGCCAGCATGGCTCAGAGGATAGAGCATTGGACTGCAGACTGAAGGTCCCAGGTTCAATTGTGGTCAGGGGCACATGGCTTGGTTGCAGGTTCCTCCTCAGCCCAGGCGAGGGTTGGGGCTCGTGCAAGAAGCAACCAGTCAATATGTTTCTCTCACATCAATGTTTCTCTCTATCTTTCCCTCTCTCTTCCACTCTCTCTAAAAATCAATGGAAATGGAAGAATGTCCTTGGATGAGGATTTAAAAAACAAACAAAACCTAGGAGACATTCTTTTCTCCCCCCCCCCCCATAATCCTCATAAATTCTATACAAGGTTGATTACTGTGGATTTTACCTCCAAGTATGGTCTCTATCTGTCTACTTTTCTCCATCTCTATTACGACCACTCTAAATCAACCCTCATAATCTCTTGACTAGAACACTACATTAGCCTTCTAACCTGTGGTATGCAGAGCCAGCCCATAGCAATCCATGAGAACCAATTACATTTTCAAGAATTTTGCAAGCCAAAATGTGTTGTGTTAGTAGCTTAAAATTGGCCATGAATGGAAGCAGTTACACCATGAAAATAAATGAATAAATCAGGGCTTTTCCTCCTCTCCAGAGAGCAAATTAGTAAACACATCAATCTCTTCAATCCATTGACTTTACAACAATGGCCTACGTGGTTTTTTAACAAATGAAACATGTTGAGAGCCTGCCCTGTTTAAAATCCTCTAAGAGTGTCCTGTTGGATCTACAAATATCCAAAATCCTAAAGGAGGTTTAAGAAATTCATTCACTCCCTTCCCTTCTGGCTTCAACTCTTACCTCTTCCTGCTTCATTTTCCACACTTCAGAGATGTTGGTCATCATTTTGTCTCTCTGGACCATTAGACTGTTTCTGATTTGGAGTCTGTACACCTAACGTTCCCCCTTCCTAGAATGGGCTTCACTTATATCTTGGTTGGTTCTTTCCTGTCATTCAGCTCCTAGCTAAAATGTCATTTATTCAACAAGGACTCTGAACTGCCCAATCTGTCTCTGTCTAAATCATGCTTCGTCACACCCTTATGATTTTTCATCATAGCCTTCATCACTATTCAGTTATAGTATTTATTTACTTACTTACTTATTTACTATTTAGCTCTCTCATTAGAATGTAAGTTCTGTGAGAACAGGTGACTTTTTCTAACCGTTCTTTCCTCAGTACCTAACAAATGATTGGCAGTCATCAATACTTTTGAATATAACAAAAAATATTTTATTCTTACCCAGAATTCCAATATCGATCAAAAGTTGTTCTTGTTGTTTTGTTATTAGTGTGTTTATAACTTCGTAAAGCCTTACTTTGGAAAAATCAAGGCATCCTGAGTAATTAGCAATGTTTTTCCTCCAGTACAAAAATTCACTGGAGTACTCTTTCTGTACAATCCCCAGTTCTAGAAAATCAGAGCATTGTCATGCTGAGTCCCTCCATGATGTCAACATAGGATAACAGACTGGTAGAAGCATTGATGCATGAACATGGCATTTGCTGCTTTGGACTATAATTTATCTGTTTATTTTTCCATTGTTGCATTAGATCTAACTTCCTCCAGGGCAGGGGTCATTCTTTTAAGTATTTTGTATTCCTAATACTGATCCAATGCTTTCACATACTAGGGCTCCACAATGTTTGTGGCATTAAATTGCATTTAATGATTAAAGATGTTTCTAGAATTTATTAGAGGCCTAAATAATGAGCAGTTTGTCTTATTTTGGAAATGAATCTAAAATGGAGAAGCAGAACAAACAATGTATCAAGTCAAATAGGTAGAAGATGAATGATTTGAGGTGTTAAGAAATAGCTACACTATACAAACCGAATGTGTATTTATCCTAAATGAAATGGGGGGGAAAGAATTTATAAAAATCACTTTTAGAGGTAATGCTACCTTTTTTTGGTCTGGAATCAGGGTCCTAAAATCATAATCAGTTTTAAAAGATTAGCTCAAAAATGTTTTTTAAGGTGGTGGGGTCAACAGGATCGACAAGATCTTCTCGTTTGCAGAGTATTGATATGCTATTTAAGCTAATGGTTGAAGCTGAACTGAAGAATACAAGAGGTAGCTGGGCTTAAAATTTCAGCCCTGACTGGTTTGGCTCAGTGATAGAGCATCGGCCTGCGGACTGAAAGATTCCAGGTTCGATTCCGGTCAAGGGCATGTACCTTGGTTGCGGGCACATCCCCAGTAGGAGGTGTGCAGGAGGCAGCTGATTGATGTTTCTCTCTCATCGATGTTTCTGACTCTCTATCTCTCTCCCTTCCTCTCTGTAAGAAATCAGTTAAATATATTTTTTAAAAAGTTTCATAGGGAGAAGAAAAGAAAAGAAGGATACTGGAAACAGAGTGACTTGAGAAGGGATTGGTGAAAATTCCAAGAAGGATTTCTAGTTGATTGCTATACAATATGTGATAAAAATCCTGCCCTTCAGCAATCCTATAAAATGTTCAATACATTCCCATTTGCTCATTAATGCTTTTGAGATAATGGTTTCTTTAGAGAGGGTAATATCTAGGTTTTATTACTTCACGTGGATTCAGTAACTAGAAATAGTTTTCTTTCCCTGAAGCCTCCATTAAAAAAAATAGGTCTCTATTTTTCAGTAACCTTAGCAAAAAGTTGCCTGTTTTAAGAGCATGATGGTTTCCCATTGGTCTTAGAATAAATATCAAAAACCTTAATAGAGACTACTAAACCCTAATCTGACCCATGATTATCTCAGAAAGTCAATCTTCTCTTCATTTTCACCTTGCTCTTTGCCCCTCTGACATATTGGCCTTCAAAATCCATCAAATATTCCCATGTTACTTGTTGTCACAAAGGTCTTTACTACACAAGTTCTTCTTTCTAGAATGTGCTTTCTTCCACCTTCCACCTTTCCCTATTGCCCTTCATTCATTCTTAAATATCAGTTCAAGAATTGGCAAATTTGTTATATGACTGTTTATCTTTTCAGAGCTTGTGCTTCTGTTTATAATTATATGTTTATTAGTGTGATGACTTGCTTGAGGTTTGAATACTCTACTATGCTGGAAACTTCTAGAGAGAGATGTCATTTTGAAATTATCATTTTATCTCAGTGACTGGCACATAGTAGGTGCTCAACCACATAAAATGCCTCTTCTCTTACCTCCCAGACCTTTCATTCTTTATCTCTTTAGCAAGTTCGTTTTTCTCTCCCTGATTATTCAATGTTTTAGCTCCTCAAGGTTTTGTCCTAGGTCTTCTCTTCTCATTCCTTCCTCTTCATAAGATGATTTCATTCAATTTAATGGATTCAATTACCACCTATACAAAGATCACACTCAAATGTCTCACCCAACCAAACCTCTTCCATAACTCTAAATTTATTTGTTTAATAACTGACTTTATCTTACCAAATGACTATCATATTGATAAATCAAATTTAACATGTCTAAGGCTGAGCTCATGATTTTTCCACTGTAAATCTGTTTCTCCAAAATTCCACTTACTTGTGCTAAAAAACAGGTAGCTATGCTTATGGAAATAAATGCAAGTATCTTTAGTTCTGCCTTGATTGAAATTATAGTTGATAACAGAGGTCAGAGAAAGGAATGGAAATTGTTGACACAATTGCTTTTTAGTGTGCAAAGCACTGGCTAGTCATTGTCATTAACTTAGCAGATAAGGAAGGTCAGTATTTGCTTCAATAGAACTTCTTATTGATATGTAGGGTTTTTTAATGTATTTTAATAGAAATCCTTTCTCAGTTGTGTGTGTTATACATGACTTGATATTTGGCAAATTCATTAAATCATAACTTGTCAGTTCATGAGGCAGCTAGAAAGTTCTATATAAACGTTAAATAAGAGTTAATTATATTCAGGAGGTATATTTATTCCTCAGGTAGTTTTACAGGTAGCTCAGGGCAAGCACAATTACTCTCAATTTCTTTGAATTATAAAGCATTGGATTACTAAAAATAGTCACTTAACCAAGATGAAAAGCTAAATAAAATACATAATTTTATTTAGGTTACAACTGGGTTCCTCTTAGGAGAAAGTGGCTATGTAATATACACCCCCTTGACAGAATGAGATCACTGTACTTGATCAGATCGCTCAAAGGAGATGAGGAGCAGGGCTTCATTGCACTTCAGAGACACTGGGTCTCTTGGCCACATTCCACCTCCTGCTTTACTGAAAAGTAGAAAAAGGAAGGTTTATGCACATGTCTAGGTGTATGTCCTGCCCTTTTCACTAAATCAAGAGGAATAAGTCCACTTGGTTACAAACCCATGAGCTCTTGAACTTTCATCTGTCTAGATCAGTGGTTTTCAAGCTTCCTAATGCCTCATGTTGTGTTGACTCCCAACCATAAAATTATTTTTGTTGTTACTTCATAACTGTAATTTTGCTACTGTTATGAATCGTAATGTAAATATCTGATATGCAGGATGTATTTTCATTGTTACAAATTGAACATAATTAAAGCATAGTGTTTAATCACAAAAACAATATGTAATTATATATGTGTTTTCCGATGGTCTTAGGCGGCAAAGTTCCTGAACGTTTTTCAGCCTTTAGAATAAAAGCACCCTAAGGCCACCAGTTAAAATTAATCAAAGCCTTTGCAGGGCTTACTGATCTTTGGGCACAAGGAGAAGCAGGCTCCAATGTCAATCCACAGGCCTCTAGGAGTCTGATGAGAAGGAATGGAGCCCAATAGAGCTAGATCTGTCTACTGACATTATTCATGGCAGAGAGGGAGCAGGTGCTCTCTGTGTGGGTCCTTTGCAGGGAAGGCCCATTAGTGATGGCAAAAATAAACATGGCTGGTGCAAGGTGGCACATGAAAAACAGGAACTACAAAAATGTTCACAGATCTAAATGGGATCCATTTTAAAGTAATACCTTATCTGAATACTCATACTGAATCATTAATCAGCATCATCACTCACTTGATTTGTCTCCTACATCACACATTGTTACTTATCCATTTTT
>NW_006293951.1:1900906-1902155 GCF_000327345.1 Myotis davidii
TGGCTGCCGGCACCAGTTTTCCTCCGTCACCTGGGACCCAGGCCTTTGCTCCAGCCAGAGCCACCTTCAGTCTTCGCTCCCTCGCTTCACACCTATGTATGCAAATTTACCGTGATCTTTGTTGGGTTAATTTGCATACTCCTGATTGGCTGGTTAGCATAGTGAAGGTATAGTCAATTTACATGTTTGTCTATTATTAGGTAAAAAAAACCTAGTAGCCCAGTGCACAAAAATTTGTGCACTCGGGGGTGAGGGTGAGGAGTGGCGCCAGACCCCTCATCCCGACCTGCACCCTCTGTCATGTTCCGGTACCCCAGCCACTCCTGGCCTAGGCACAGGCCTACAGGCTTGGGGCGGCCTGGCTACCGAGGTTTCATTTTATAAGAGAACAAAGCTGGCGTTAGTTACAGCCCTCACAGAACCCAGTACAGTGCATCTGTGCATACAACTGCCTCGTTCGTGTGCCTGCTTCGCCCTACTGAATTACTAACATCTTGAGGACATAGATCTGTCTTATCCTGTTTCACCTTCAGTGCCTGGCCTGGTGCCAGGGACCGGAGAGGTTTTGCTAAGTGAGTGAATAATGAGTTAGTGAATGAGCGAATGAATGAGCGAGTAAGTGAATGGAGAGGTTTTGCTAAGTGAGTGAATAATGAGTTAGTGAATGAGCGAATGAATGAGCGAGTAAGTGAATGAGCAAGCTGCAAAGGGGCAGGAACTTCTGCTGCTTTGCCATGGCAACACAGCAGAAGTTCCGCCCCACTCCCGGCTGCCTGAAGCCCATGTGGGAAAGTTCCTGCCCTGCTCCCAGAGGCCTGGCGCCCCTCTCCTGGTTGCATATGTTATGCCCAGATTTCAAGATCCCCCAAAGGACATCACTAGGGAGTGCCGAGTCCGATGCAAAAGCATAGAGTCTTTTATTCAAGCTAACTTGGTTCCCCGCTGCCTCCATTACTAGATGAGAGAGAGCCCCGAGTCCCAAGAGAACAAAGAATTTATAGGGCTTGGGGTCGGGGGGTGGGGGCACACTCTGACCACTGATTTGGCCGATTCCACTTGGTTGAGTGAGGGCCAGGGGCTAGTGACGTAAGGGCAGGGTGCAGTTAGGGTCTGGTTACACAAAGACAGGGGGGTGTTCAGCATACTTTTGGCGTTGGGCTAGTTTCCCCCGCTTTCCCATTGGCCGAGATAGGGGCAGGCTGAGTAACTGATACATTCTGCGGCTTTTTCTTGGAAGAGGGGTTAAGGC
>NW_006293951.1:1902316-1904830 GCF_000327345.1 Myotis davidii
GTGAATGAATGAGCGAGTGAATGAGTGAATGAATGAGCGGGTAAGTGAATGAGCAAGCAGCTACCTGTCGGGATAGTTCCACTCCACTCTGGACTGTCTGACACAAACCCTGGGCAGTTCCCACCCTGCTCCCAGCGGCCCCACTCCCCTCTCCCAGCTGCATAGCATGCACAGGGCAAAGGCGGCCCAGGTGTGCGTGTTGGCAGATCGGTGCATTAGCACCTGCCAACCTGGGATCCCCACGGGAAGGTCATTTGTGGGTGTGGCCAGTGGTGATAGGTGCACTAGCACCTGCTAACCCGGGATCCCCACGGGAAGGCCGTTTGTGGGTGTGGCCAGTGGCTGATCAGTGCATTAGCACCTGCCAACCCGGGATCCCCACGGGAAGGCCATTTGTGGGTGTGGCCAATGGCTGATCGGTGCATTAGCACCTGCCAACCCGGGACTCCCACGGGAAGGCCATTTGTGGGTGCAGCCAGTGTCTGATTGGTTCATTAGAACCTGCCAACCCAGGATCCCTGCAGGAGGGCTGTTTCTGGGCATGGCCATTGGCGGGTCGGTGCATTGGCACCTGCCAACCCGAGATCCCCACGGGAAGGCCGTTTGTGGGCGTGGCCAGTGGTGATCTGATGGGTGCATTAGCACCTGCTAACCCGGGATCCCCACGGGAAGGCCGTTTGTGGGTGTGGCCAGTGGCTGATCGGCATGAGCACCTGCCAACCCGGGATCCCCACGGGAAGGCCGTTTGTGGGTGGGGCCAGTGGCTGATCGGCATGAGCACCTGCCAACCCGGGATCCCCACGGGAAGGCCGTTTGTGGGTGGGGCCAGTGGCTGATCGGCATGAGCACCTGCCAACCCGGGATCCCCACGGGAAGGCCGTTTGTGGGTGGGGCCAGTGGCTGATCGGCATGAGCACCTGCCAACCCGGGATCCCCACGGGAAGGCCGTTTGTGGGTGTGGCCAGTGGTGATCTGATGGGTGCATTAGCACCTGCCAACATGGGATCCCCATGGGAAGGCCATTTGTTGGCGCAGCTGGTGTCTGATCCATTCATTAGCATCTGCCAACCCGGGATCCCCTCAGGAGGGCCGTTTGGGGCGTGTCTGGTGGCAGATCGCTGTCGTCCCGTCGGCCAGCCCTGGGTCGGGTCCCATACAGGCTGCCTGCTGCTCCGGTCGCAGATAGCAGGCCCAGATGGCAGGGGGGCAGGTGGGATGGCGCTGCCCCACCCTGCCTGTAGTATGCAAATTAACCGCCATCTTGGTTGGCAGTTAATTTGCATATCACCCTGATTAGCCAATGGGAAGCGTGTCGGAGGAATGGTTAATTACCATGTTTGTCTATTATTAGATAGGATACTATTGGCCATATAGTAGGCACTCAAAATATTTGTTGTAGGAGTGATCACAAAATATAGCATTGACAGATCCTTTATAAATTACTAAAAAGATCTGCATGTGTTTTAAGCATGGCAGTTTCTATATTCTGAACCCTTTCATCAAATCAGTCCTTTTCGTATGGCATGTTATATTATTCACCAAAGGGTCACAATAGCAGCCAGCTGTTATGTCTGCCCCATAACTTACACATTTGTCAATTGATGGGTCAATCCATCAGCCAACCTTATGGAGAACTTTGGGCAGAGCTTGCTAACTTTCAGAGTCCCTGGTTTGGTTCACAGAAATATTCAAGGTGATCCTTGCACCTAATTCCTATATCATTCATTTAGTAATTAACCTGGAACATTTTTCCAATAAATCTAATAATATTTTAAAACTTTTGTTGTAATTCAATTTGTGGTGTTTTTACTTATGTATTTGTCACATTTCTCTCTAGCCAGTTTACAGGCTGCTTGAGATCAGGACCTACATCATATTTCTTTGAATCCTAATAATATAATATTTTTACCCATTAGGTTAAAAGTGCATGATCATAGCTTAAGCAATAACTTACATGTCTAAAAACCCTATCCTAAGCTTTTTCTAAATATCCTAAAAAAATTTATGTCACTAATTGAGTTGTCAAATGTTTCAATTATCTCAGAGGGACACTAGAAAAAATATAGATAAAATTGTTCTGCATCACTATTACCAGAGTTATGAAATAACCAAAGAATATTTAAAACTACTAGTAATCAAAAACAAAATTCATCCAAGTGGATTTGAAGATAGAATTAACTTTATTAAGTGATTCATGAATCAGGCAGCATCCCATCTAGCAATGAAAAGGGTGCTCTGAGAAGTTGTACAAAATGGAAGGGTTTTATAGAAAAGGGTTCATCACAGCACAATTCACCATAGCTAAGATTTGGAAACAGCCTAAGTGCCCATCAGCGGATGAGTGGATTAAAAAAACTGTGGTACATCTACACCATGGAATACTATGCAGCTATAAAAAAGAAAGAGCTCTTACAATTTGCAACAGCATGGATGGACCTAGAGAGCATTACGCTAAATGAAATAAGCCAGTCAGAGAAAGATAAGTACCACATGATCTCACTCATTTGTGGACTA
>NW_006293951.1:1905288-1905601 GCF_000327345.1 Myotis davidii
AATCACAAGTCTGACAAAGAAAACCTGCGGTTTCAGAAAAAGAGCAAATAGGCAAAACAAGGGGGTCAGAGCAGGCCTTAGACATGCTATCTTACCTACACTGACAAATTGGGTTTAAATGTTGCAACTCTAAGGTTATTCTTCTAAAGAGTTCTGTTTTAAATTAAAATCTCCAAGAATGCCTGCCAATAAGGCTCACATTCATTAAGAAAAAAATGATATGAAGATGTCTGTAAAATTCAAGGATGCATATTATTCATTCTCTCTCTCTCTTTTTTTATTCTTCCTGAAGAAACTAAGAAGAAACATTAGC
>NW_006293951.1:1906677-1914646 GCF_000327345.1 Myotis davidii
GCCCAATGGTGGTTAGGCCATCAGAGAAGAAGACAAGATCAGTTGTGGCGCCATAACAGGAGGGCTTTGCTCACGCAGTAAGTATAAGTCACTTACTTGGATGGCACGCACTGAAAGAAGACACCAAAGCAAGAGAATATCCCCAAACAGGTGGTGGAACTACATCTAAGATAGATTTCATTTAATTTTATTCAGCACTTGTGTAACACTGCAGAGTTTATAATATACTCTTACATACAATGTATCTTATTATACACATAGCCATATTGTCAGAAATATAGGCAACATCAATCACTCCAAACAGGGGAGGCCATCATTCCAAATTATTAATGAAAAAATTAAAGTTCAAAGAGTTTTTTTCTTATCTTTAACTTATTTAAAAATATTTTTTTGAGCACATGGGGACTGTCATGGGTTTAGAAAATAAAGTACTCAGCAAGATAGATAAGATGCCTTACCTAATGGAAATGACATTCTAGTGGAAGATTCAAATAATAAAAACACACATAAATAAATATAACTAATCTCAATTGCAATAAATGCAATATAGGAAACAAATCATATATAATGGTCATAAGGAACATTCAAGCATTTAAGGAAACACCACCAGTAGATTACATAGCTCTCAGATGACTATGGGAGCCTCTCAAAAAGGAGAGGTTAATTGGAGAACAGACTTATTTATGCCAACTTTGTGGGCAGTTATCACTACAGTATGGTCACCTAATTAGAGAAGATGGTATGAAATTTGTTCTTGACTCTAACTGAAGTAGACAATGACATCACAGTTAGTCCTGGAAGTCATCAAGTCAGCTCAATTCACTAGCCAGGTTTGTTATAGATGGGTAAATGCAGACCAAGGCAGAGTCTGTGCAATTGCTTTAAGGCTTTCATACCTGGGTTAATGCCTCAGGCCAACTAAACAAGTGAATACAAAAACTGAAGGAGAAAGATACCTGTCTTTCTAAAATGGATTGTAATGGTTCACAAGTGTTTTGTATGTTTGTTTGTTTTTGTTAATCCTCACCTGAGGATATTTTTCCATTGGTTATTTTTTTTTTAGGGAGAGTAGAAGAGAGAGAGAAAGACAGAGGGAAACATGGATGTGAGAGAAACACATTGATTGGTTGCCTTCTGCATGAACCCCAACCAGGACTTGGGCAGGGGAGGAGCCTGCAAACAAGGTACGTGCCTTTGACTGGAATTGAACCTGGAACCCTTTGGTCTGCAGGCCAATGCTCTATCCACTGAGCCAAATTGGCTAGGGCCACAAGTTTTATTCTACTGTTTGGATCTGGGCCCTGGGAGACATGGTTGAACTCAACACAGAGTCAATATCTCCTGTTAGTCCTGTTGGTAGTTGCCTCAATTAAATGCTTCAGGAAACTAACTAACAGATTTGGTCACAACCTCTGTCAGATAGTCACCACCAAACTGACACATTTGGAAAACTTCCCAGAAGCCAAGATAGCATAGAAAAGAAGCATGTACATTATTGGGAAACAATTCTCTATTTTTCTCTCCCATTACTACAAATCTTGCTAGTAGGGGTGTATTGCTTCTCTCTTCTTTTCTGAACAGTCTTATCAAGGATGTTTATATCATGAAAAGCCTTCAGAGATAGAGCCGCCACCCTACACTGCAAAGGATAGGATTGCTTACAGTCTTGAAAGAGATAGTGACTCTCTCTAGAGCAAAGAGTAGGCATGCTTACTCTCTAGTATAATAAAGATAACTTTTTTCTCTGAGTTAAAATGACAGGCTTTCTTACTGTCCATTACAAAAGATTTTATTTTCTTGGGCTTGGAGTCCCTCTCCTGTAACATAACTAACTCACTGTTTATCCAGCATTCATTTGGGTTCATGTGTATTAGTCCTGTGAAACTGATGTTAGGCATGGGGACCGGAGGAAAAATATGCTACTATTCATACTGCCTATTGTGTCACAGTAATAAATTCCTTTCCCTCTGACCCAAGAGTCTCATATCTTCTGTCAACCATGAAAGTGTGGCAGGCCAATGTGTTAGCATGAATGTAGGGTAATGTTATCAGACACTTCACAGTTTTATAGACAATACTAAAAAAAAAGTGTGTGTGGAGGGGATTATTCTATAGAACATAATCCAGGTTTGTATATAATTTAGAAATCTTATTTCAGCATTTATTTTTCCACTTGGTTTCTAATTCCAGTTTGTTAAATCCATTTCAACTACTGTTGTTCTGCTGGTTATTGCATTAATTATTACAATAAAATGTGTATGGATACACCATGCGTATATTTTTAGCCATTTGAAAATTTTGCTTTTACAGCAGTATAAGCTCATGAAGGATAGGCCCCATGACTGCTACCCCTTCTTGATTTCCTTGGAATACTTTGCCAAAGCTAATATTTCATAATTAAATTTTAGATAAATAAATTACATCTTATATTTTACCAAAATTGTTAAATATCCCAAGTCTTTCCAAACAAATACGACAAGGTTTTAACCAAAGAATAAACTTATCCTATATAATAAAAGGCTAATATGCAAATTGACCAAAAGGCAGAACGACCAATCCCTATGATGCACACTGACCAACAGGGGGCTGAAGCTCAATGCAGGAGCTTCCCCCTGGTGGTCAATGCACTCACACAGGGGGAGCGCTGCTCAGCCAGAAGCCGGGCTCACGGCTGGCGAGTGCAGCAGCGGTGGTGGGATAAGCCATCAGTTGGACATCCCCCGCAAGAGCTCCTGGACCGCACGAGGGCACAGGCTGGCTGAGAGACCCCTTTCTCCGAGTGCACCAATTTTGTGCACAGGGCCTCTAGTATAGCTATAAAACATGAAGAACATGGAAAAGAACATAAAAAGAGATCCAGACAGCTTATAAAGTTATTGCTATTATTTTTCAAATGGATAAAAGAATGATTGACTAAGGTATGAGCCAATGAAATAGCTTGTGACATATCTAGTTGGAATTAGAGGTTTAACCACTGATTATTAACCATGCTCATATAATTCTAGTTTTTCTGGGGTTTAAAATCATGACTTTGTTTTTATATATCCAATATCAGTTTATTAAAAATAATCAAACTTAAAAATATATAAACTGTTTAATAAAATATTATTTTTAAATATAATTAGTGCTTACTAAGAGTTCATAAATTATACTTGGACATGTATTGCATCTGAGCATACCAAAAAGACCACTGCTCTTCTAAATATAGGCATGTATACATATAAATTTCTAAATATAGAAATACATACACATACACAAAAAAATATGCAAAGAAAAGAGTGAATGATTTTGTTCTCCCTTTAACTACTAAGGCCGAGAGCCATCCCATTTATGTATCAGAGGATTTCAGTATTCCAGTATTATTCTCAATCCATTTGAGGAGAAAATGCCACTAAAATTCAGTATGCAGACAAGCGAGCACACTATGTTCTTCTAAACTTAATTACCTAAGTCTTCATTAATACAAAGGGAGGAGAAGTATTCAATTAAAATAATTATAAAACCTATAGCTCCTCCTGATAGAGCACAATTCTTACATTTACAGGTTTTCTGTCCTGTTAAAGCAAATGTCCCTGTAGAAAACCTGAAAGTCCTAACACAAACTGCACAAAGTAAAAGAACTGTAGGCATAATATCCAACTAACTTTGATGCAGGTAATTTTGATGTGCTGTACATTTTGGAACATTTCTTGGCAGTGGTGTCTTGGTGGCATCTGTCAGTAGCAAAGCTAGGTGATTATGTTTGCATAGCAGTCTAAGTAATATTGGAAAAATTCAGACTTACACGTCAAAGAATTGGAGGAGGGCTGATTGAGAAAGCAGCACTCTCTCACTGCAAGACATGTTTTTGCCCACTATTTTTTTTATTTTTCTGAGACCACAATTGGAGAACCTAAAAGCAGTCCATTGTATGTGAGGGTGGGGATTGGGGGGGGGTGTCTAGTGAAGGTTCTTGCTGTCAGTCACACCTGGGAACATTGGCCAGAATAGGGATGGCCGCTGTAAGGGCACAAAATTTGGGATATTTAACCCCCTGAACAAAGTAACTTGCTCTCTCTTGGTTGACTCCGGGCTTGTGTGGCTCTCATACTCCTGCTTCCTGGCATTCACACCATGGCTCACCACCCTGTGGACCCCCACACACAATGGGCTAATGGACTGTAACTAGCCTGATGCTGAACTGGACCCAGCTGCAATATGGAATGGAAACTCTGGACACTGGCTTTGCTTCTAGCTCTACTGAAGCCCCAGCTATACTTCGGTCAGAACTGAACTAAGGGAAATGGGACTTTGGAAACCAAGGCATGTAATTCCATGCAGGTAAAAATCACTCATCATCCGTATGAATCTCAAAAAAATTCTTTCTCTTAAGATATCCTAAGGACTCTACCCCCAGCACTCAATGGGGAAAGGGCTACCTCAACTTCTCTGATATCACAATCACATGAGCCAACTTTTTAAAACATTTTTAAGAGACCTGCTGTTACCATTTCTTTTGTGGCTCTCCCGAGGCTACCACAATCCTGGAATGGCATAATCATCCATTTCATTTATAAAGAATTCTTGTTACTCCTTCCTACCTATATTCTTAGATAATGTGTCTATAACTGTTGTTAGCTGGGATGCTTTTTAATGAAACTTCTAAATTCTGAGTGACAATCTGTTTTTAAAAAATGAGCTTATTTTTTTTAAAAAAAAATAGGTTGGGCGAACATATAATTAGAATGTTGTATGCAATTTGTACAATTGACTGATTTTTCTATAAAAAGTTCCAAGATAATTGCATGATTTCCTTTTCTAATTTCTATTCCCTTGATGATTGACGTAGTGAAGAGGATTGAACAAGAAATTTTGCTCTGTGGAAATCATTCTGTACCTATGGTATAGGTATACAATTAGAAGCAGTCTAGTATGTAATAAGTGTAAGGCTTAGAATAATAAGAATCTAAACTATTTTTCAAAACCAAAGTAAAGGGCAGGAAAAAGTGAATAGTCAAAACTGTTCACATTGTTATGAAGTATAATTTAATCAAGAGTTAAGAATATAGTTAGAAAGAGCTGCATTAAATTCCCTGCATTATCTTTTCCTAAATGAATTACTTTAACAAGTTAGTTATCTTCACTAAAACCTGTTACTTAATCTGTAAAATGGGCATAATACTAGTACCTATTTCATCAGGTAGTGACAAAAACCTGAGGCTTGAAGAAGTGTGGCAACCAACAATGTTGAGTAACTAAGTAGAACTGGTATTTATAATAATAATCCACTGTACTTTTATATTCATAATAAAAATAATTAATTATTAAATTAATAAAATAGTCATTAATTCTATTAATGGTTATTGATGTTATATAAACTCTAGTGTCATGATTAAAATACATTAGGAATTTTCATATTTCTTCTATTGTTAGGCAGCCATATGACCACTTAAGAGCTATAGCAAGTAAAGATAACCCTACTCCTAGGTCCTAGGGTCAAGTGTGTAGGTAAAGACAAAGACAAAGGAATTGCATTTTACATCTCTTCACTTACATCTAGTAGTGAAGAGATACTGGGCTTTAAACACTGTAGGCTTCTATAAGCAGCCTACATAAGTAACTTCAATAAATAGGGTTTTCAGAAAATAAATTAGTTTTTTAAAATATATATATATCTTTATTGATTTCAGAGAGGAAGGGAGAGGGAGAGAGAGATAAAAATATCAATGATGAGAGAGACTCGCCAATTGGCTGCCTCCTGCATGCCCCCTACTAGGGATCAAGCCTGCAATCCAGGCATTGCCACTAACTGGAATCGAACCCTGAACCTTTCAGTCCACAGGCCGACCTTCTATCCACTGAGTCAAACCGGCCAGGGAAAATAAATTAGTTTTAATAGCATGTATTTTATGTTCTTTAATCAAAAGAGATTGCTTAAAATATTAGAAAATGGCTGTGAAAATCATCCTATAAAAAAGCCTAATATGCTAAGTGTCCCACCGTTCATTGACCATCTGACCAGTCGCTGTGATGTGCACTGACCACCAGGGTAGGTTAGCTTGCTGCTGGGACCTGGGTGATCGGGACTGGGTGAGATGGGCCAGACATGCCCTGGAGCCCTCCTGCGGTCCCTCCCTGGCCCCGATCTCATGTACCGGTGGGGTTCCTTGTCCCGGCCTATGCCCTCTCACAACCCGGGACCCCTTGGGGGATGTTGGAGAGCCAGTTTCAGCCCGATTCCCCCAGGCCAGGCCAAGGGACCCCACTGGTGCATGGATCCGTGCACCGGGCCTCGAGTATACATTATAAATGGGGGAAAAACCTACATAGAAATTTAGACAAACTCTAGATATGATTTTAATATTGTTTGGATCAAAATTCCTTTTGGAGATCCTTCTGAAAGATTTCCAAGAAAAGACATATTACCCGAGGAAAGGAACCAATTTATTAATCACTCACAATATTCTGGGAATTTTACATTCATCATTTTATTTAGTATTTAAAAAAAAACCCCACAAAGGCTTGTGATATTTTCCTCAAGTTTTCAGATAAGAAATGCACACCTGGCAAGTGTCATAATGCGGCTTTTCATGCAGTTCAATCTCATTTCCAAATCCATACTCTTCTACTTTACCCAAGTTTTCAAAATTACCATGCCCTTTCAGATTCAGATTGGTGCAACCCTGAGGATAAACTAAGCATATTTCTTCTGAATTTTCTTTCCAATTTTCAACTTTTGGTCTCAAACAGAGACATTTTAATTACCAAACAAGGTAGTCTCTGACAGTCAAATTGCATGTGCATATATTATGTGCCATTGAGTCGCCTCCAACTACCGGCAACATTATGAATAAGTGATAGCCACAGTAACTTGTCCTAAGCAGCCCTATTTAGCTCTGTAGACTCATGTCCATGGCTTCTTTTATGGAGTCAATCCATCTCCTGTTGGGTCTTCTTCTTTACTGACTTCCGTTTCCCCCAGCATTATTGTCTTTTCCAAAGAATCCCGCCTTCTCAGGATGTCCCTGAAATGGGACAGTTCAGTTTTGTCATTTCTTGCCTCCAGCAATGTTTCATCCTTAATTTGCTCACCTTTCTAGTGGTCCAAGGTATCCATAGAGCTCTCATCCAATGCCATGTTTCAAATGAATCATTATTTTTCCCTATCAGCCTTTTTTTTACTGTCTGACTTTTGCATTTATATGTAGCAATTAAGAATACAAGAATATAGATAATCTTAGCCTTCGTCTCTAGTGATATATCTTTGTTCTTGATCTTTACCACTTCTTCCATGGCTGGCCTTCTGAGTCTCAGCCTTCTCTTGATTCTTTAGCATAGGAATATAATAAAGAATTAACATTTCACTTTGTTACAAGACTAGTATCTGTGTGCAATTTTTTATAAAATGGTGTTAAAATAATTTGTGAATTTGTATTTGATATATGCAAGTAAGCAAACAATTTTCTAATTAAAAGCCAAACTTATTCTACTCACATACTCTACTTTTCCTTGTTTACCACCAGAGATCTTTAGTCTCTCTCTACTGATCAGTGAACTGCTTCACTAGTGTTAAGCATTGATTCTTCAAATGAAGTATAAACTTCTATTCTACTATAGCATTTCACGAAAAGGACATTAACTAACTACCCCTCTCTTCATTATTCCTAACTCCTTTAGTTAACTAAGTTAACTCCTTCAGCTAACTACATTTAGTGCCTAACTCATCTCGGCAGCTCCTCAGGAGACTGCAGCATAGAATCAGATACTCTGCACATGATCTAGGGCTGCTCATAGCTCAACTGACTTTGCCAGTGGTCATGTGGCTCCAACAACAGCAACAACAACAAAAACACACAAAAAACCAACACGTTTCCAAAATCAGTAACTTAGGGCACAACCAACCAAAAAAACCAACCAGAGATCTTGTGTCTTCTAATGTCTAACAAAAGGCTAGCTAAAAAAAATAATGCTTAGGAATAAAGTTTAGAAA
>NW_006293951.1:1914710-1924370 GCF_000327345.1 Myotis davidii
TGCCTTCAGCAGATGAAAGTCATGAAGAAACATGATCTAGGGCTGCTCAGAGCTCAACTGACTTTGCCAGTGATCATGTGGCTCCAACAACAGCAACAACAACAAAAACACACAAAAACCCAACACGTTTCCAAAATCAGCAACTTAGGACACAACCAACCAAAAAAACAACCAGAGATCTTGTGTCTTCTCTGTAATGTCTAACAAAAGGCTAGCTAAAAAAATAATGCTTAGGAATAAAGTTTAGAAAAAAATTATGCCACAGAAACAAGCTTGTGAAATCTACTTTTACATTCATAGTAAAACTACCCATTATGCCAGTTGATATCCATAATATAAAATACTGAGTAAGAAATTTTTTAGAAAATTATATCAAAATAATTATCATTCTACTGATAAACTGTCATGTATCCACCTTTTGTATAAGGAGGATGATTATAATGCATCCTGGTTCCTTCTTGTCTGAGTTGTCAGAAATCTGAGTTAATTTTTATTCTGTACTCAGCAAATTTTCTCTCTTTTTTAAAAAAAAATATTTTATTGACTTTTTTACAGAGGAAGGGAGAGGGATAGAGAGTTTGAAACATCGGGAGAGAAATATCAATTAACTGCCTCCTGCACACCCGCTACTGGGGATATGCCCACAACCAAGGTACATGCCCCTCACCAGAATGGAACCTGGGACCCTTCAGTCCACAGGCCGACGCTCTATCCGCTGAGCCAAAACAGTTAGGGCTGCAACTTTTCTCTTTAGCTTCCTCCTTTTTCTCTGTTCCTGATTTCCTCATTTTACATCTTCATTCATTAACTTTATTATAGAAAGCATCAGTGTAACAGCTCCAATCTTTAGAGTCCCTATATTATATATCAATAGCTATGCTAAATACTTTATATAAAATATTTTATGTCCATAACATCTATACACTGGGTGGCTTATAAACAACTCAAATTTGTTTTTCACAGTTTGGAAGGCTGAGAGGTCCAAGATCAAGGCGCTAGCAGATTCAGTGCCTGGTAAGAGCCCATTTCCTGGTTCATAAAAGGTCTTTACTATGTCCTCATACAGTGAAAGGGGACAAGGGAATTCTCTGGGTTTCTTTTATAAAAGCACTAATTCTGTTTATGAAGGCTCCACTCCCAAGACCTAATCACCACCCAAAAGCCTCATCCCCAAAAGGCCCACCTCCAAGAACCATCACATTGCGGATCAGGTTTCAGCATGTAAAGGAGGGCGGGGCAAACATTATCTATATCATATGACAAACCTGGAAGATGAATGGATATTAATATTAGCTTGTTTTCAACTGAGAAAACTGGCTTAGATAAAGAAGTTAAATATCTTTCCCAGAGTTATGCTTTTAGTAAGTGGCACATACATGATTTTAATACAGAACTAATTATTTTGTCTACTATGGAATCTAAACTTTAAGATAATTCTTTTGTGTGTTTTAAATAATTTTGGGTGGCAGAAGTATGAATGAAAAGAAAAGGTAGAAAAATAAAAAGCAATTTAACAAGTGATGCTTTTATATGATTGTTAATGATTTTATTATGTTGGGTTCTTGCTTAATTTAATCACTTCTCCATAATTTGAAATACTCAATTGTTCAAAATAGAGCAATTGTTAGAGGAAAAATTTTTTCTCTACCCTTCTAGATTCTTCTTTCTGGTCTAAAAATTAAACTGACATCAGACAGATTAACAGGAGAAAATAAAATTTAATGATGTTTGTATGTAGAATCTACATAACCCTGAGAGATTCAAAATAGACAAAATGAGGTTTAAATGCCATTTTGAGCTAAGCAGAAGGGGAGAGGGAGCTAGGACATCAAAGGTGAGGAAGGCAATCCACAGAAATATAAAAAGAGCAAATGTTTGTAAACAAATACAGAAATAATGGGACACAAAAATTCTAATACATTTTACTAGGTTCCTCCTTGTCTACCACACCCAGTTAACATTATACTGTAGTTTTCTATGGTGATCACTCCCTTTCTGGATCAGATCCTTTATATAAATTCGTTTAGGCAGTTAGGGGCAAGATCAAAGGTCATTTCTTAAAATTAAACAACTTAAAATATCAATACCTCCCAAAAGGCATCTTTTGGGGTATTAAACTCTGCTCCCCCCTCAGCAGCTTGCTATAATTTAGGGAAAAAATTTCCACTCAATATAGTAAACAAACTGGATTTTTTGCATATAATGCAGTTGAATGTATCTTTCATTATTATTTCTAAATACCCCATTTCCATTCAAGTGGAGAGAAACTAGATTTTCTACAATAAAGTATGAAATGCACAAGAAATATACATAGTACTTCCTAAATGATGTAAAAATATATTCAAATGTCTATTGGAAACCCCACTGGTTTATAATTGGAACACTAATTATAAATTTCTACCTAGTGTATTATTATTTTTGATAAGTATTGTTTAAATTCCTTCTCAACAAAATTAAAGATACTCTAAATTGCTTAAATCTTATTTTCAAATATGGAATAATTATATAGCTGTATGATCAATATTATGGCTTCAAGTTAATATGATAATCCAGGGAATAGTCATTCCAGTCTGTCCTTCTATAATTTTTGTTTTTGGCATTGCAAAGTCTCAGACATCTGCTTTAAGTCCAAAACACATAACTGCAAAAGGAAATGCACACAGCATTGTGCAGAAAGTGGGCCAAAAGAGAAAAAAATTCCAAAAAGAAAAGTTACTCACATTTTTAATTTTTATTCTGTGACTTAAAAAAAGAAAGAAAACTGCTTACAGTCTCATTTGATGATCTATTGTCTATTTCGAAGATAAACTATCTTTGTGTCTTTCATTTCTGAAGGGAATTCCCTTGTGAAGCAAGCACCACTCTAGTGTCTCATAGTGTTTTATCCTATGAATTTCACTTGTCATCACTTTGGACTCACATTTAATAATTCCAGTGAATATGAAAGAGTAGCAAAATTAAATGAAAGAAAATTAAATAAAGAAAATTAAATAATCATGGCCATTTAAAACTGGACCATCTATTAGGTAACAATCTGTTTCCTTACTAAAACAGTATTGGTTCTGACCACATAAACTTCCATTGTAAAAAGCCAATGAATATAGCTTCTAGTATGAACAAAATTCTATGTAAAATTATGCCTGTTAAAAAAAAAGTCCTGAAAGTTATGATGTCATAGAATAAGCCCTTAGTAATAATTTCCTAATTAACATCCTTGTCATACAGAAAGTTTCTAGAATTCCTGTTATATTAACACAAGGGTTTTCTCTAAGAATTCATGGAATCACAGATTTTTGGGCTATGAGGCATCATCTAGTCCAATTTGAAGCCTGCAATCTTATGTATTTATTAAATATTTAAATGTGGGCATTATTTCTGTATTTAAATTTTCCTGACTTACTGAGATTTGACATCATGTATTATAGCATTCCATAAAACAGAGGTCTGACTTTACATTCTTTCTTTTTAATATTCACCATTCTATATTACTTGTATTCAAAGGTTCTTTACTTTTTTTATTAATCTTTTTAGGTAGGGCAGTAGGCAAAATACCATAGACTGGGGGACGTATAAACAACAGACGTTTACTTCTGACCGTGCTGGAGGCTAGAAGTCTGCGATCAGGGTGCCAGCATGAGCCTGTCTGGCCAAGGCCTCATCTGGGTTGCAGAATGCCATCTTTTCATTGTGTGGTGGAAGGCAGAGAGGGAAAGTTCTTTCCTGACTTTTTTCAGGATACTAACCCCATCCCCCATGGTATCATCTAATCTTAATAAGCTCCCAAAGTCCCCACCTCCTAATGCCATCAAATAAGAGAATGGGGGCAGTGTTTCAATGTATGAATTTGGGGGTTGGGGAACATAAACCTTCAGTCCTCAACACTCATATTATTCAGCAATAAAAAGGAATAAACTATTGATATACATAACATGAATAAATTTCTAAATAATTATAGAGTGAAAGAAGCCAGACAATCAGAATACATACTGTATAATTCCATGTGATAAAATTCTATAAAATGCAAACTAATCCATAGTGACTAAAAGCAGATTCGTGCTTGTCTGGGGTTGGGTTAAAAGAATGACTGGTGGGGGAATTGATAGAAATATGAAGGAATTTGGGGGGGTGATATATATTTATGTTCAGATTTTTCTTGTGATATCATAGGTGTATACATATAAAATTGAACATTTAAACTTAGACAGTCTATCGTATGTCATTTATGCCTCAATAAAACTAATTATAATAAATAAAATATATAGACTATTATAATAAAAATAATTAAAAATTTGGGTCCTTTCTGTAAGAAACTAGGAGCAACTTTTAAAATATCGATGTTGCAAAGGTAATGTAAAAAATCATAAAATACACGATAGGCCCAGCCTTCTAATTAGCCAATGTAAAGGTATAATTCAGTCATTATTTTATTAGTATTTTAGGAAAACAAACAGACTCAGGAGATAAGATAAAAACAATATTTTTAGTCATGCATGAGTATTGGGAATAAGAATAATAATTAAGAAAAGAGATAGATTTAGCAAATCAACTAAAATAAACTAGGACATATGAAGATATTAGAATAGGGCATACAGGCCCCTAAAACTGCAACTCTAGGGCAGTAATTGAGTCATCAGGGACTAGAAGGAATTGTGTGTCAAGAATGACAAGGGAAAAGAGACTGTAAGTGCATGAGTAGAAGACAAGAAAACTAACTTAACTCCGATGTGTCATTTGATATATTTTTTAGGGTTGTTCCAAGATGGATTGACTTAACAATGTTGCTATATATTACTTCATGTAAAACAAACTGAAGATTTATTTTCAAAAGAACCTTGAAAACGTATAGTAGATTGTGTGTGTGTGTGTGTGTGTGTGTGTGTGTGTGTAGCCTTCTGTTCATTTTAACAACTTCTACCTCCACATATCTACCCATTGGTCCAGACACAATTTTGTTGAAACTTGGCATTTTTTGTATATTAAGCAGATTCAGTTACAGTGCACAGACTTATAAATCAGAACTTGACATTAGAATTATTTTGTACCTTGGTATATACACTACATAGAAACTACTCAAATTTTAACATAACTGTAATTTATAACCTGCTGATTTCCAAAATAAAGCAGAGGCAACTCACTCTAGAAGATAAAATTTTAATTCAATAAGTTAGAAAAAAAGAATGAAGAAAACATTACTAAATTGAATTATTGAATATAAGACTTACCTCTGTTTTCTGACACTCGAAATCACAAACAAATTAAGATAAGTTAAATTCATTACATAATGAAAGTAGACATCTAATTTACAGGAGAGAAATATTTTATCAGTACAAATTTCTAAGAGTTCATCACATGTAATAGAGCTTTTTCAAGTGGCACTAATAGTGTTGATATCTATTTTTAGCAACAGTTAATGGGAATAAGCTTCTAAACTCTGTCTCTTTTAAGACCCCAAAACACAGTTGTAACATGTATTCTTCCAAAGGGATTTTGTTAAGCTCCTGGTAAGCAGACACTGTCTTGCTTCTTATTGGTGCAAGACCTCATGAAATAGCTAGGACAACCATATGCCCTTGTTTACCCTGGACAGTCCCAATTTCTGCCTGTTGTCCCAGCTTACTGATTAACAGCAAAAATACTGAAAAATCCAAATTATGTTATTTGTATATCTTTTATGGAAGTACTTTTCCTGTCACTTCTTTTCTTCTCTCCTGACACCACCATTTTCTTTAAAACAGTTGCCATTGTTATAAACAGATTTCCTTGTATTTAACTATATAAGTATAGTTCTGGCTCACTGCCTACTGATAAAAAGATTAGCTAAAATTTTCCATGTCAAAAATTCAGTCATAAGAACATTGAGAATAAATATGTACTTTTTCACATATGTCAAGGCTATCATTTCATTGCCTCATCTTGAGTTTTATTTTTAGGGCTAAGAAGACTGTAAGTCAGAACCACGGTGAGAGAGAGGTAATTGATGCTCTGGCACAAGACAGGAAGTTCATGTAGTGCAGGAGGGAGGCTGTTGGCAACAGAAGACAGCAGGAGTTGCAGAATTCTCACATCTATCAAAATTTATGAGATCAGCAAACAGTGGAACAGTTTTTGTAGACCTGACCTTTTATTAGCGTATGTGTAAATAAAAAGACAGAAACACTGGTTCCTTTTCTGAAACTTCAGTTGTGTAATAAGCACAAATTTTCAATTTTCCACTAATTCAGTCTACCTCCATAGTAGGTTATGTTTTAAAAGAGTTCTTTGATTTCCTAGTTTAACACATGTGGATGGACAAATATTGAAGTGTTTTGCTATGCCAGGGCTATGGCCTGATGCAGTACAAGGGTTCAGGCAATGAAGGTAAGGTATTGATTTAGCATCACTACTAGTAGAATGACCGAAGAAGGCCAATAAAGAGAGCTGAATGCCCAGGCCATATATGATTTAAAGATTGTAGGGGAAAAGTATGCCCAAGAGAGGGAAAAATAAGAACTAAAATCACTATGTAAATTAAGTCAAATATGATTATAAGTAAAAAACACAAACAATTCATGGGCTTGAAATAGAATGGCAACATAGGAGATGGTAAGAAGTTATCAAAGTCCAGAATTTGCTGATGTGAATGATTGTATAAGAGAAATAGATGAGTCAAGATAAATCCATGATTTCTGCCCCCCAATAGGATTTTCATTAATTATGATTGAGAAAACCTTTAGAAATAGAAATATTATTAACTTATAACCAATAAGATTTTTATGAAGTTCTTTGCCAAATATAAGTTTTCATCTTTCCCTAAAAAACTAATGTATTTTACCTCAAAAACATAAGATGATTCAAATTACCAACCAATGGAAAATTGAGGCTGGGGTGGGTAATTGTATTGTAGTGATCTACCAAAGTAGGAGAAAATTACAACTTTTTAATTAAAAATAGGATTATTTAACATCCAATTTGCTAAGTTTTTACTTCCAGGACAATTATTTGAACCAAAACTTTAAAAGATATATTTCTATGAATTTTTTTCTTGATTTTTATGGTTTAGAACTGCTTCCAGAAAAATTTCAAACACAAACCTGATCATGTCACTTCACTGCCTAAATGACCTCAACGATTCTCCATCAGCCATAAGATGTCCAGGCTCCATAGAATAACATTCAAAGCTATGACCTGGTCTCTAATGTTCTTCAATCCCTGCCTTGCTCCTTTGAGAAAACAGGAATATTCTATTGTTTTTATGCCTTCATGCACCAATTCCTTTCCCTCTATCACCTTTATCCAGTTAAATTTCACTAGATACTACTCATAAATTGACTACTGTAGAGGGCACTTTTCCACCCCACATCAGACTAAATGCCTTCTTCTGGACTACCAAATCTATACACAAAGAAAAGACATAAAGCTGGTCCAGTGTCAAAACTCCCATGTTCCAAGACCTAATTTTTTTTCTTAATTTCTGCTGGGACCTCAGTTAAATCAGTCACTTAACCTTCTTAAGTTTTAGTGTTCTCATATATCTATTTTAGAAATAGAAATATTGCCCATGTCATGAAGTTAAAAAGAATGAGTGAATTGAAGCCTCATAGTTGCTATTATTATCATCATCATCATCACTAGGGCCCAGTGCACGAAATTCGTGCACTGGGGGTGAGGGGAAGGGTGTCCCTCAGCTCAGCCTGCTCCCTTTCACAGACTGGGAGCCCTCAGGGGATGCCCTACTGACGGTTTAGGCCCGTTCCCCACGGGCCCCATGGGGAGCGGGCCTAAGGTACAGTCTGGCGTCCCTCTGCAGGAGGCGACCTGGCTGATCAGGGGAAGGCGCCAGCCCCATCACCCCGCTGCTGCAGCGACTGCCAGTCACCGGAGCCAAGTGTGGAAGAGAGAGGGAGAGACAGTGAAACATCAATGTGAGCGGGATACTTTGATTGGTTGCCTCCTGCATGAGCCCTGACCTGGGCCCCAGCCAGGGAGGAGCCTGTAACCTAGGTACATGCCCTTGATCATAATCGAACCTGGACCCTTCAGTTGGCATGCTGAGGCTCTATCCACTGAGCCAAACCGGCTAGGGCAGGATATGACATTTCTTAACCCCTCCAGGAGCGGACCTTTGTTTTTTTCCTCCAGGAGAGTGGTGGAAAAACCCTAGATCACCTTCTTGGATTTTTATAACCCAAGTTATCAAGAACACTGCAGGGAGCTTAGCCAATAAGCGGTCAGAAAAGGTTAAGGGCATGTACCTTGCTTGGGGGCACATCCCCAGTGGGGAGTGTGCAGGAGGCAGCTAATCAATGTTTCTCTCTCATTGATGTTTCCAATTGCCTATCCCTCTTATCTGTACAAAAATCAAAAAATATATTTAAAAAAAGAAAAGAATAGAAAAGGTGTTTCCTCTGCAGCTCATGCACTGAGGACCCCCTGTGTTGTGTCCACTGGGCTAGGGCAGCCCTGCATTGTGGGTGTGCAGACCCAGGCCGCGAGGCAGCTGCTACTGCCACTGGGGGAATACCTCCCAGACCAGCAGCCCTGTGTTGTGGGAGCTGGGCTGTGAGGAGTGGACCTGGGCTGCTGCTTGGTACCAGAGCAAGTGCAAGCAGCCATGGGACAGGAACATCCGCTTGTTGCCTGCACCCATAGGCCCAGAGTGGCCGGGGACGTTCTGGAGCCCTGGCTGCTCAGGGCCTAAGTGAGAGCCTACAGGCTAGGAGCAGCCTGGGTCCCAAAAGATGTTCCCGGGACCCAGGTTGCTTGGTGCCTGCTTATGCAAATTAACCTGCCATCTTTTTTGGAGTTAATTTGCATACTCACTCCTGATTGGCTGGTGAGTGTAGTGGTGGGATGGTCAATTTACATGTTTCTCTTTTATGATATAGGATTATTGTAATTAACATGTATCCATTTTCCCCACTCTAGTGTAAGGTCCCATTGATATGAACATTTATTAAATTTTCAATAAAGAGTTGTGGATTAGAACTCCTCTCTTTTGCATATCTAACATTATTTTTAGTTAGAATACAAGAAACTAGATGTCAAATAGATGCTGTGAGAGTAAAATTTATAATTATGTAGATTCTTGTCACGATTTAATTATCTCCAGGTATTCATCTAGGTAGTTTAAATATATTTACATAGTTTCACTTAAATCATCTTAAATAATAAATTTTAGAGGCATGTAACTAAAATTTATTATCGTTAGAATATTACTTTTCTCTAGTATAATTAAGCTATAAAATCTGTTATGTCTACAGGAAAATCTATTTGTTGTAAACCTTTAAATATTATCATGTTTTCATTTTATGTAATCAAGAAGAAAAATTAAGAGTAAGAGTCTAAATTCACTTTACTTGCAAGCAATCAAAATAGATTAAAAAACTGAGATTTAGTCAGTTATTTTCTGCTAACAGCTATGAGCAGCTCATCTCAATATTCCTATCTAATCTTTTTTATGTATTTTTTAATTAATTTTAGAGAGAGGAAGGGAGGAGAGAGGGATAGAAACATCACTGATGACAGGATCATTGATCAGCTGCCTCCTGCATGCCCCTTACTGGGGATAGAACCCGCAATCCAGGCATGTGCCCTGATGAGGAATGGATCCCTGATCTCCAGGTTCAGGAAACCCTGTTCAATCACTGAGTGGACACCAGCTGGACCCTCTCTAATCTTTTT
>NW_006293951.1:1925309-1952661 GCF_000327345.1 Myotis davidii
TTATTATATCTAGTAGCTTACTCCATAAATGTCTATTGAGTGAAGTACATAGGTTAATAATTAGCTATTCAGTGGATATAAAATTTTATTTATGCAAGATAAATAAGTTCTAGGGATCTCTGTAGAATGTGTCCCTAGTTAACAATACTGCATTATAGGTAAGATAAGTAAATCATATAATATATATTCACTTCTTTAGTATGTTCTCAGGAATTTTCCTTAAAGTTTAAACCTTAATTACCATTAATTTCTTTTTTATCTGAAGTTATGCTGAGATTTTGACAAAAAAGAACAAAGAGAAACAAAGTAAAAGCAGAAAGGTTAGGATATAACTTTCACTCCAACAAGGTCAGCTGTCAGGTATATCAGTAGGACAGTGAAGCAAGACTTGGAAGGGATTAGGAAGAACCCACAAGAATGGAATACAACCGTGGAGCGACTTCTTTATGGAGGCAGCGGTGCCTTTTGCTTCCCAGCTGGTGCTAACTAAGCTTAATTTGACTTTGCAAGCATCAAAAGGAAAAGACTATAAGAAACAAGAACAGTTCTTAACACTCCATTCGGCCTATGACCATTTTTCAAGTCTCAGAGAACCAACATCTTATCCCTTACACTTATTTTGTGCTTAGCCAATAAGCACACAGGTGATCACAGAATAAAGAATTTTTCTTCTGCTGAATGCATTTGAAAATAGAAAGGTTTCTCCTTTAGGTAAAATGATGAGTGAGCAATAGTCATCACCATCAGATAAGGAGCAGGAGATTAAAATGATTCTTCTTTTAATTCCTGAATACATTTATCCTTCTCTGATTTGATGATAACCCAATTCACTGGAAAGGAAAGTTTAATAGGTGAAGAAAATGAATAACACTGATCATTTGTTTCATAGCTTTCTACTGAAATCTATACTTGGGAATAAATAAATTTTCCTGAAGAGTGAAATAAACTATTAAATCATTTGCTGAAGAAACTTACAATTTAAAAACAATCCCCCTTTGCTATTGCTCACCCCTCAATTCAATTGAAATAAAGTTAAAATAAGCAAATGTATAATAAAACAAATCCTAGTAATGCCAACTTTTTCTTCATATGTAAAATTTTTTAAATTACCAAAAACTTTAAAACCTGGTTTGAGAGTCTTATTAAAGGAACACTAAACATTGGCTATAAAAATAAGCATGATCCCACTTGTGCAGAGCTTAAAAGAAAATTACAGTGGTCTTATTAAGAATCAAAAGAGAGTCTTAATGAGAATGAGTCAGCAGACCTAAAAAGAAATTTTAAAAGCTCCATGATCTCTTTTTCATCTCATTTTGGCTTGATATTTTTTGTGCATTGCTCTATGTTTTGAAGACAATTTAGAGTTTATGAGCTCTAAGCAAAATTTTAGTTTTCTGTATATTGAGCTGAGAAAGAAGAAAAGAATGATAGAAATTGAGGAAATAAAAACTTTCCCCCAGGCATATGTATATTCTTTTAAAGATGTTGACATTACTATCTGTGCAGGGGAAATTATAAAAAGGTCAAAGACTTATTTTTCTATAAGCCTGAGATATAACCTTACTACAGAAATAACTTTCACTTACTTCTAATATAGCTCAATCACTGGCCAGGTAAAAAAAAATAGTTTAAATCAACAACAGCATTATCTGGGTTGTATATTATTACACTTCAATTACTTCTTTAGATTGTTTATGGTTTTGTTTTATTGTGTGTGTGTGTGTGTGTGTGTGTGTGTGTGTGAGAACAAATAGAGAAAACAAAGGATCTAACTAGTTCTAAGTCTGTTACTGATTTCTTACTGATTTTAGTTTTTGTTTTTTTTTATTTTCATGCCTGTTTCCACATTTCTAAAAGTGAAAAATTGATGTTCAAGAATATTGTCGAAGTATTTACTATGCTCTGCACCAAATATAATATCTGAGCAAATAGAAAAAATGAACATAAATAATACTGCTAATAATTATTCAGACCCAATGTCATTTGAAATGATGACGTATGTGAGGAAGGAACTAACTGCACTTAGTTGAAGTTAAAAAGGTCAAAGTACTAGGATATAATTATGCTTGACCCCAAAATTTCCAATGCAATCATGAATTTTAAGAATTTTTTTTCATTTTCTGAGGCCAATATTACCCTAAGGCCAAAACAAGACAAAGACATTACAAAAAAAGAAAACTAAAGACCAATATCTCTCATGTCATATATCCAAAATTCCTCAACAATATACTAGAAAATTGAATCCAGCAATCTACAAAAAGAATTATACATCATGACCAAGTGGGCTTTATCTCAGGTATGTAAGATTGGTTCAACATAAAAAAATCAATTAATGTAATCCATGATAGACTAAAAAACAATCACATGATCATATCAATAGATGCAGAAAAAGCCTTTGACAAAATCCAATACCCATTCACGATAAAAATTCTCAGGAATTTAAAGGCACTTTCTGAATCTGGTAAAGAATATCTACCAAAAACCTACAGCTGACATCATATGCAATGATGAGAAACTTGAAGCTTTTCCACTAATATTAGATACAGAAAATGGTTCCCCCTCTCACCACTCTTTTCAACATTATAAAGATATAAAACTGTATTTCTTCAGAGATGACATGATCATCTATGTAGAAAATCTGAAAGAATTGACACACACAAAAATAATGTCCTGAAACTAATAAGCAATTAGAACAAGGTTGCAGGATGCAAGGTTAATATACAAAAGTCAATTCATTTTCTATGTACTTACAGTTGACTAACAGAATTTGAATTTTATTTTTTAATTGTTTTATTGCTTAAAGTATTAAAAGAGTATTATAGATGTCTCTTTTTTTTCTCCCCTTGACCTTCCCCTAGCCTCCCATACCCCCGTGTGTCTTATGTCCACTGGTTATGCTTATACGCATGCATACAAGTCCTTCGGTTGATCTCTTCCCCCGTCTCTCTTGCCCCACCACCCGCAACCCTCTCTCGCCTTCCCACTGCAGTTTGACAATCTGTTTGAGGCAGCTCTTATTAAATGTTATGTTTGGTGGATGTCACTTGGATTGGGTATCTTGCATGTGATATTCCTGGAGATCTATCTATACAGATTATCAACAACTTTGAATGTTTCTAATTTTGAGGAAACTCTATACTGTCATCCATAGTGGCTGCACCAGTCTGCATTCCCACCAGCAGTGAAGGAGGGTCCCTTTTTCTCCGCATCCTCTCGCGCACTTGTTATTTGTTGATGATAGCCATTCTGACAGGTGTGAGGTGGTACCTCATTGTTGTTTTGATTTGCATCTCTCGCATGATTAGTGACTTTGAGCATGTTTTCATAGGCAGAGGATATTTTTAGGACAGTTGATGAATGTATGTCATTATACATTTGTCCAAACTCATATAATGTACAACACCAAGAGTGAAACCTAAGGTACACTCTCAATTTTGAGTAACTATGATGTGTCAATGTAGAGTCATCTTTGCTTAAAAAAATCGGGGGCTTTTTAAAATTCCATAATGCCCTACCATGCCAGAAAACATCTTAAGTCTTATTAGATAATGATTATGAATTTTTTCCATCCTGGAATTGTTTATTTTGAGTTGGTATTACCTGGTAACTTCAAATTTTTTTTTTTTACCAGTTCTCCTCTGGGTCTTCTATTTGCTCTCCAGACAGCAATTTGTTCCCATGGAGTAGAGTAAGAAATATGTGAGCAGTCTGGCTTAATATTATGTTTTGCTCTATTTTGATTGTAGCACATCCATTATGCAAAGCAAAAATAACATTTAAAATTTGTTGCTGCATAGTTTTTCCTGCTGTACATTCTGCATGAAATGAATCATTCCTTAAATAAGGAAATCTGTCTGAGTTTAAAATATATAAAGAACTTTAATTAAATGTGTGACTCACAATTCTACATTTGTAAATGCCACCTTTTTGAGCACTGAGAGTGTGCCTCAAAGATGCTCTTTTTCCCTGCTGAAAGGCAGTACATTGTGAAATGTACATTGATGTTACAACATACATAACACTCAAAATTCAAGTATCATTTCATCAATGGAATCATGAGAATGGACAGGAAACTAGATGAAAATTTCTACTATAGATCATTATTTCCCAAGATCACTAATTCTTACATACAATTTGATACAAAAAAATAAATAATTAAAATAAGTATACAGTTTGCTTCCACTTAAAAGTATTTCATTAGAAAGGTAAGGAAATCACAATAAATATTCAGTATTCTTAGTTTGTTTTTTACATTCATGCATTTTATCTTAACTTGAAGTCGTAGTCATCTGAAGAACTTTCGTTTCAGTTGTAGAATGCTATGAAACTATTACAACGGCCCTGCTGGAGTGAAAAGGCTACCTCTATAGTGAATACTCATAAAAGCTTGTTATTAAATCCACTAGAGGTCTTGCTATCTCTACTAAGTGTAATGATATCAAGAAGCTTTATGTTTATCATCTGCCCGATGGCAGAAACAAAGCTAGAATGCATCCACATCACGCCTATTTTAAAGAACTTGCACGGAACAAAAATGACTGTCAGGCTCCATTTATGTGTAAGAGACAGAAAGACTCAGTTTATTAAAGAGCTATTCAATTTTTTAGCATATCTAGATCCTAACCCATATAAATGAGCAAGCTACATTGTCCAAATGATAATGGGTTACTTGCATCATGCTGTGTAAGAACAAAGTAGGTATTTTGAGGATTGCAACAGAAGCGAAAGTTTTCAGAAATTCCTTATAGTGTAAAATATTGAATTGGAAAAACTGTCACTAAGTTTATTATTTGTCCTTTTATAATTATCTTATTTAAAATGCAGGACACTTTAAAAACTGTTTTCCGTGTGTTGATTACTTTTTCCCTTAGATTATTTTCTTCTGTGATGTGATCCAGTGCCCTCTGCTGAAAACTAAGATGTAGCTGCTACGGATTTCATATGCAATGCTAAAAATTATTCACAATAAAATAAATTATAACTTCTACAGGAAATCGATCTTTTGAAGATCTTATAGTATAGATAATAAGACAAATACTGTTGGTGCCTTAAAGAGTTTTATTAGGAAGGAGGTGTAAATCATCATACAAGAAGCACTTGTCTCTATTATCCTATATAATAAAAGGCTAATATGCAAATAGATCAAACAGCGGAAGAACCAAACAACTGGTCATTATGAAGTGTGCTGACCACCAGGGGGCATGTGCAGAACATGGCAGACATCAGCAGCAGGCAGCAGAGTGTGGAACATGGCGGGCATCCGCCTTAGCGGGATGGTGGAGCAGGTGAGCAGGGGCACCAGACCAAGGCAGGGCACCAGTCGCTGTCATTGGGGAGAGCCTCTGAATATTCTTTGCTCCCACATGCTGTGGTCCCACCCCGTGCTCACACCTGCTGGTGGAGCCAGCCCTGCTCGCACCCGCTGCTGGCATCTGGCACCAATTCCAATTGCTCAGCACCATCAGCAGGTGCAAGCGGTGGCTGTGGGGCCCCAATCCCTCCCCAGGGTTTCTCCACCTCCCCTGCTCCTGAGGGGCAATCAGGACAGGAGCCACCACTTGCACACAACCACTTATGGTGTCAGGCCCACTGGCCCCCACTGCTGGCTCTGGCCCCAATCGTTCTGCACTGTCAGTGGGTGTGAATGGGGCCAGCACTGTCAGTGTGTGGGAGTGGCAGTGGTGGGAGCAAGGCTGCCAGCAGGCGGGGACAGGGGACAGGGAGTGGGGAGGCCACAGCAGGAGGGTCCAGGCAGAGATGTGGAGGATGGGCCGAGACCAGCCCCTGTGCCCACTGCAGCCTCGTGGCCCACAGTTCCTTTCAAGGTGCATGAATTCGTGCACTAGCCCATATGTGTGTGTGTGTGTGTGTTTTACTTATTTAGTTTATTGTCTTTTTCTCCAAAAAACTTTGGTCTCTGTGACTATGTATTATTACCCATCTGCACAAAATTTTCAACTATTTACATTTTTCATGATATACATAACTACAAGTTACCTTAAATTATCTTACTCACAGAAATTTGTTCTCTTAAGCTCATAATTTTGTGCCTGTTTTCTGAATCCATTAGCATAAATCCCTATTTTTAATGCATTTTTTTTCAAATAGTTATATACTGAGTATTTTTATTTTAGTGGTTATTTCATAGTAAACGCTGATGTTCCATCTAGAAAATAGACATGACATGTGCCTTATTTAGTTCTGCATCTAATGACAAAATGTCTCTAATATCTCATACTATAAAGCAAGGATGCAGTTCACAAATATCTGCCATACCAACCATGTTTTCTTGGCGGAAAACATGTGGTAAGTGTTGTTTTTAAAAGCTAAACACCTCTTGCCATTCAACATTTCTCTTTCCTCCCATCACACCAAAGCCATGCTTTCCAGTTAGTTAGAACTCTTAGCCTTAATTTTTAGGTGACATGTAAATAATTAACATTTCTCAGATTAGCAATACATTCAAATTTTTTAAGAGACACAGAAATTTCACTAGCTAAACAATTTTAAACAACAAAGATACATATTTAAGCAATATTGACAGATCAATTTACAGAAGCAGAGACAGCATACAATTTAAACCACAGCCTTGGGTAACATAGGTTATACTTAGGCATGTCCTGGGTCTCCAGAACACTGAACTGGAGCCTTCTAAGATCAGTACTTTACTTTATAAATTGGATTACTGCTATGCTGGCATAGCTGCTAAATTTCAAAATGGGGAAAAATGTGCCCTCTAAGATCAGTATGAAACCACAGTTTCTACCTGAAATAATCGTACTTTACTTAAGAAATTGGATTACTGCTATTAGTCCCTTTTAAAGACTTTGACATAACTTTTGTTTAGGGAGGGATCATATAACCTTTAATTGTCCTTAGTCTAAGGAAAGCAGGGTTTTCTAGATTTAAGGGATTAGCTTAAAAATAGTATTAAATAAATCCGCAAAAAAAAAAGTTAAACACCTCTTATAAATCATACCATAATACTACAGTATACTGGATACAATTATCCATCTCCCTTGAAAGGGGATGATTCTGTATTATATTGGATACTATCATGGATTACCAATCATTGTTTTCGTGCATATTACATTTGTGCTAAACATAAAGGAAGGAAAGTAGAAAATGCACAGATCATATCAGAATGATCCAATTATTTCCTAGATGAATCCTAAGTAGCTACCATAGGAAAAAAATAGTAAAATATTTGTAATTGAAGTTACTCACATGGAAAATACACATGAACTACTTCTGATCTATTTAAATATAAGGTTTAGATTAGAATATTTAAAACACTGTCACATTATTTCCCTTAATGCTAGCCTTAAAAACAGTATTTGTAATTGTAGTCCATCTCTTAAGTATCTTCTGATTGTTCTCTCAAAGTAGAATAATAAAATAATAATGTATTTATTTTTTATTAATAAGATACCATGTATACCTCTGTTCACATACCATAATAGCAGTACTTGATGTTACAAGTTATAATCAGGTTCCAAGGTAAAGTTTCTCTTTCAACTACTTCCATAAATATATGTATAGATATATATTTATAGGTAGAAATAGATATAGATATAGGTATAGATAGATAAAGATATGGAGAAAATCTCCCCATAATTCTAATTTAATAATCTAAGGACACATGTTAATATCTTTGAATTTCCCATTTAATCTGACTCTTAGAGCCATAAAATTGAAATAGTTAAGAAAAAGTTCAGGTGCAGTTGGATCCATCCAGGAAAATAGAAAACATCTACATATTTCCACCAAAGAACTTTAATATAGAAAATTGGTTACATAACTTTCGGAGTATTGAAAGAACAAATTTCATGCACCAGGCCTCTAGTTAAACATAAAAGACTATTTGTAGCTCCCATTGTTTAAGACTATATGTATCCACTAAAAGTCCCACTGATAGCTCAGCTTCCTCCGTAGTTTTTCTGGTGTAAGTAATCTACTCAAGATGATGTTCTATCTGTGTTATTGAAAATTAAAATGAATGAAGAAGTTGGCATTCTACATTACACACTGTAAAGTCTCATGATTTTTGTTAAGGTGAGTCGCCGGGATATTCAAGATCAAGATTCTCGACTTGAACACCTGTCATAACGTTCCCTGGGTATTCCTGCACTTGTTGCCTGCCTCTGCATTCGAACACCTTTATTTCCAAAATGAATTGCTTTAAACTTTAACACTTTTAAAGCTATTTTCCTGATTTCCTAACATAATATGCCATTTTCTCATCTCCTACTAGATTGTAAATGACAGGAGGTCAGATACCCTCTTATAAAAATGTATAACATAGATGGAATTACAGAACAAAAAGGGGCCGTAAAGATTTCCAAAATCCAAACCCTGATGCCATGTGCTGTGGTTAGACCTTGAATGCAGGTCTTTAATTCTACTCGTCATTTATCAAAATGAATGTAGCTCCTACCAGGCGATCAATAAATTTTGTTGAGGAAATAAGTGAATACATGATTAAAGGTATCAATGAAATAATGAATGCATAATATATAACATTCCAAATTCACACAAATATTGAAATTCAGTCCCTATAAAAGCAAGATTTGTTGAACAAGCTCCTTAATGTTATCATTCATGACCCTGTCAGCAATTCCTGTATAATCATATGTCAACTTTAAAATACATAACACAGGTTATTCGATCTGAATACCAAAGTGATATTGTCAGTTTCAGATAAGGCAACAAATCTTGAGCTTGATATAAAATACTGTACTTTGGACTTAAAAAAACTGGTGTTGTTTCCACTTAAAATATATTATACACATTCTTTGATGCATCATTAAAATAATGACAAAACTATAGAAACTGTTAAATTTTTGCTATAAATATAGGTTACATGGGTGTTTAAAAACTAGGTCTTCTCCTAAAAGAGGAACCACTATACCAATTTTCACCTTAAAAAAATTCATAGGAACACAGAGGATAATAGTTCACAAAAGTTCAGCCAGAGTTACTGCATTTCATTGCAAGGTATATATCTGGTAATGAAAGCAATACTTTCTGCCACATTTCTTATAAATAAAAGGTGCTCAATATAGTTTGGTTATAAAAAAGGAAAATGTTAGATCTTCCAGATTGTTCTTATTATTATTATATATGCTATATTTTTTAGGTAGTAGGTTATATTTTTATACAGAAAGGCAATATTTAATAAACATTACTCTATTGGAATAAATCAATTTTAAATGCTATTATTAATGGTTTATTTTAAATTTTATGTATTTTTTCAGTAATCACTTTTTTAAAAAAAATATATATATATAATTGGTTTTTTTACAGAGAGGAAGGGAGAGGGATAGAGAATTAGAAACATTGATCAGCTGCCTCCTGCACACTCCCTACTAGGTATGTGCCCACAATCAAGGTACATGCCCTTGACTAGAATCAAAGCTGGGACCCTTTAGTCCACAGGCCAATGCTCTAGCCACTAAGCCAAACCGGTGAGGGCTTCAGTAATCACTTTTAATGCATATTTATAAATTATATATTTTTCTCATGCCTAACAAAAGTTCAAATTATTCCCAAGAGTGCAGAATACAAAATGAAAGTCCTGCTCACCTACCACTTCTAAATACATCTTTAATATTAACAATGAGACAGAGGATCACAAAAAAATGAACTGTCATTTCTAGTTCTTACTGACAATTGCATTTTCGTTTTTCCTTTTGTGAACAGGAAAGTACATGGATAGAAAACATACAGTGATTCATGGTCCCGGAAAAGACTGTTGGAAAAGACTGATGAGCCACCTCAATGTTC
Organism: Myotis davidii; assembly: GCF_000327345.1. Classification (NCBI taxonomy): domain Eukaryota; kingdom Metazoa; phylum Chordata; class Mammalia; order Chiroptera; family Vespertilionidae; genus Myotis; species Myotis davidii. The sequence goes on from NW_006293951.1 coordinate 1,935,096, forward strand.
TCAGGAAATGAGTGTCTTGTCACTCTATAGTTATTATCATTATAAATTTGGACAACTTTTAATCCACCTTGTCTTCCTGGTAACAAATTATATTTTTCCCTTTTTAGTGCATTTATTGGGGTGACACTGGTTAACCAAATTATAGAGGTTTCAGGTGCACAATTCCACCATACATCATCTGTCCATTATATTGTGTGTTCACCACCCCAAGTCAAGTCTTCTTCCATCATCATTTATCCCCCCTAATTTTAAACTTTTAGCTTTTTACTTCACTTATATAGGAATATCATAGATATTTACATTTCTTCCTTTCTCTTACATTTAAGAATATGTATTTCTTTCACTGTACAATTTCAAAAGGCTGTACCCACATTTTACCTGTCCATTATACTGTGTGTTCACCACCCCAACTCAAGTCTTCTTCCATCATCATTTATCCCCCCTAATTTTAAACTTTTAGCTTTTTACTTCACTTATATAGGAATATCATAGATATTTACATTTCTTCCTTTCTCTTACATTTAAGAATATGTATTTCTTTCACTGTACAATTTCAAAAGGCTGTACCCACATTTTAATAGGTGATATTTTCAATATACTTTTAACTATATTATCATGCACATAAAATAGTATTCTTTGTTCTGGAAGACATTTACAAATATATTATCTTTAACATATTATTTTTTATTAACTGAATTGTTCTCAGAGCATATTATCTGTATGGTTCCCAGTTACTTGAAAATTTTGAGTCTTCATTTATGGCATACTAATTTCTAATTTTGGTAAATATTCCATGAATGTCTGAGAAGGACATTAATTGTTCAATTTTTTATTTCATTTTACCTACTTTTTCAAGCTTATTAATTTTGTTATATATCCTTATTAATGTGTGCTTGACCTGTCAATTATTTAGTAGATAGGTTGAAATATCACATGGTGATGGTAAATTTACCCACCAATGTTTAGAACGATTTCAATGTTTTTCTAATATATTCTGAGTGTAGGCTATTACAAGCTTAATGTCAGAAGTAAATTATGTTCATAGAGTCCTGACCTGTTAAGTTTGACCCTTCTTTTATAGCTTTTGCTATAAAATATATTTTATATTGACATAGTAATATAAATATTATTTGAGTGAGTAAAAACAGAAAGTTTTAAGGGCTATCGACTTATTCCCACCTATTTACCTGTTCAAGTCTTATTTAAAGCCTGATTTGGAGAGACTATTCTTGTGTTTTATTAAGAGTAGAAAATAGAACACTTTTTCACTGAAAGATATTATATCCTTAAATGTCAGACTTTTTTGTATGTTCCACCTTGATATTGCCCAAAGAATATTTATATAGGAAATTACAGAAATAGACACACAGAGACTCAGACACATAAAAACACTATGAAAATATCTCAAATAAGAAAAAAGGGATCCATTCATATTTTGGCTTGATATCAGAGAATATTTCACATTTGTGATCAAATATTTGACATATTTGTATGTATTTGGTTATTTGCAATACCACCTGCAATGGGTTGACTATTTAACATGTATCAGGCACTAAACTATGCATTGTGTTTGTATAATCTCAATAAGTGTGTACACATGGGCAGTTCATTTGATTTAACCTTTGTACCAATCTCCTCATCTTTAAAAGAACACAGTAATATCAATTGGTCAATTGCTTTTTAGTGTTATAAATTTATGGGAGATACACTCTTCTGTGAGTTTTCCTGAGGGATAGAGGGGAAACTTTTGTAAATTTTAAAGAAAGAAAACTCCTAAGTCTTGTATTCCTATAGTTAATACATTTGAATCAATAAAGAGAAAAAAGTAAGCCTTCAATAGGTGACTTTTTAATTAAAAACAAATTGTGCATGCACTCACACATAGACAGGAATAATAATTACCCCTCTGAAAATGTTTCTAATTAGTGAGGACAGTGATAAAAGGGCAATTTAATAACAATAATAACTGATGGGCTCATTGCTAGAATTTCATTGATATACTTGTCTACAAAAATAAATTTCCTTACACACTAATTTGTTTTATTACTGTATTTATATAATTTCCCTCCTTACCTAAATATTCTTATACTAGAGGCCCGGTGCACAAAAAATTGTGCACTCGGGGGGGAAGGGGGTCCCTCAGCCCGGCCTGTGCCCTCTCGCAGTCTGGGACCCCTCGGGAGATAATGACCTGCTGGCTTAGGCCTGCTCCCGGGTGGCAAAGAGCAGGCCCAATCCCTAGGTGCAGCCCCTGGTTGGGCTCAGAGCAGGGCCGATTGGGGAGTTGGGGCACCGCCCCCTATCATACACAGAGCAGGGCGATCAGGAGGTTGTGATTCCACCCTCAGTCATGCTCGGGGTAGGGCCGATTGGTGGGTTTGGGCACCATCCCCTGTCACACTCAAGGCAGGGTCGATGGGGAGGTTGCAGCGCCACCCCCTGTCACCCTCAGAGCAGGGCCAATAGGGGGTTGGGGTATTTCCCCCTGTCACTCACAGAGCAGGGCCCGTGGCGGGGCGGGGCGGGGGGGGGTGGTGTTGGAGCGCCACACCCTGTCACACACAGAGGCCCAGGGCGATCAGGGGGTTTGGGCGCTGTCACCTGTCACGCTGATCCCGGTGCCGGGAGGCATCGCGGCTTCACTGATCCCGGTGCTGGGAGGCATATTACCCTTTTACTATATAGGGTAGAGGCCTGATGCATGGGTGGGTGCCGGTTTGTTTGCCCTGAAGGGTGTCCTGGATCAGGGTAGGGGACCCCACTGGGGTGCCTAGCCAGTCAGGGTGAGGAGCTGAGGGCTGTTTTCAGGCTGGGGGTGACTGCCACTCCCAACCGCTCCTTTTCTTTCTTTTTTCTTTTTTTATTCTGGGCCAGCTTTAGCTTTGAGGCTTGGCTCCAGCTCTTAGGCCTCCACTGCTGAAAGTAGGTTTCTGGCCTTTGCTTACAATGTTGCGATCCTGCTGGCTGAAGCCCGGCAGGTTTCTGGGGTTTTGTTTAGTTTCTATGTTTGTTACATAGTTGCTTGCAGCTCAGAGGCCTGCAGCTGCAGGGGGGGCATGTTGGAGTCCTCCGTCACTGAAGCAAGCAAGCCTCATGTTAGTTTCAAGCTGCCTGGCTGCCAGCCGCCATCTTGGCTGACAGTTAATTTGCATATTGTCCTGATTAGCCAATGGGAAGGATAGCGGTCGTACGCCAATTACCATGTTTCTCTTTTATTAGATAGGATATCAGTAGTTACATGTTCTTTCAAGAAGGTTCATCTGAATGGAAGTATGAGAAAACCATTAAAAAGGGGCAGGATAGACTGCCAGGCAATAGAAAGGCCGAGGCTCAGAACCACATTCCTGGCCCTTTATTTGGGAACTGGAGCACCAAGAATAATAATCTATGGCAGGAGGAGTGGAAAAGGCAGTGGGTCAGAGGGGCACAGTACAATATTTTCCATTTTGGAAAGCATGGCAGGTGAAGAGAGGTAGTATATCATCCCCCAAGGAGCACAAGATCTTAGCTAACAGACTGGGGAAGTTTATGAAAGCTCTCAGTAAGAAGATAGGAAGACAAAGTCAGGGCAATTAAAACAGAGGCTGCCAGAAGCAAGATGAAAAACCTAAAGAAAACATATATTTCTTTCCATAGGTGGGAAAGGTGTATTCTTCTACAAGGCCATGATTCCCATGGGGACAGGGTCTTTCTTATTCATTTTCTATTTTTGATCAGTTCTTCTTACTCCTTCTGTTGTTCCCCCAAAGGACCTATGAGTGAGTATGCTTTTACAGAATAAATGCCTATTAAATATCTATACAAGATATTTATGAGTGGAGACACTTAGGTAAAGACTTTAGAACTACATTCAAAGGTTATTTGAAAGGGATGGATGTAACCAGGAGAGAGAAACTCTGTAGGGCCATTCTGGCCATACCAATAAAGACAGTGACTATCAGAGGCAATTTTGAATACCTGAAGGTTATTTTTTAAACACTCTGTGTGATCATAGTGTCTCCAGAAATCTTTGTGCAAAGTATAACCTTTGTCTGCGTTTCACTTGTAATTAAGGTTTGTATATTTTCCAGACTCATCAATGAAGAAGGAAAGAACAATCATCAACTCGTAGGAGCCAGCATACACAGCACACCAGGTTCAAGATTAGTGGTGGCAAAGATAATTAACAGATAATGTCAATGCAGTGAAGTGTTGTCACAGATAATGGCCTCCTGCCGCTCCATAAATATTGAAGTGAAGCCCATTTTTCAAAAACATACTCCCAAGTTGACATGAAAATTATTATGCCATAAAATAATAACTTTTAAACAATCTCCTATTGCAATAGTTTATTTCTCATAGATCATAACTTGCTCTAAAAATGCTAGAAAAGTTATTTTATAAGAATGCTATCACTGTGTCCTAACAGTTATTTGTTATCATATTCAATGTTACGGTCATTCAACTTGATCATAACTGGGCTTTTAAAATTTTTTAACCATTTAGAAATATTTATTTTAGTGTATATTCCAGGACAGCTAGTTATCATCTTACTCATTATATAGTTAGTTATCTTGTACAAGCTCTACTTGAAATAATGACTAGCACCTGAGTGTCTGAATGGCAGACCATGCCTTTTATTATCAATAAGCATATATTAATTGATGATGTTTTTAAATTCATTTGTGACATTTATTTAATACCTTCAATGGAACATTATAGTTTAATATGCCTATTTTTAAAAACAAACTTACATCCCCCCCACACACACACTGAGGAATTTATCTTTTCAACTTCCAGATGATTAAAGGTAATAGCACAAACCCAAGTGACAGCAAAGTAACCACAATGATGATTTTTACATGCCTCATGAATCAATATTGAAGGCTATTGCCAAAATTAGAGACCTTTGTATAACATTTCATCTAAACTTCCTTTGTTAAATTCATTTTGTTCCAGTTATCAATTTTATTGTTTCTCAGCTAAAGACACTCTTTTATGTCTTGCTATGCAATAACGGAAGTCATAATGTGATCTTGTAAACACTTCCCCTTTGCCAGTTGGCACAATGTTCAGCTTTGTTAGTGCAGAGTGCTGGAGGGACCCACCAGGAGGAACGGTGTTTTCTTCCCAGTTTCTGGGTGCTCCTCTTAGTAAAGACCTGCACTGGACAGCAGCCAGCCGCACTTCACCGTGGACAGCCTCCTCCAGAAGGCAGCTTCCCAGGTCATCACCCTTGCAGGACATTACCAGTGAGTTCACAGCGCAGCACCTCAGCAAACATTCCCTATGGTCTGGGTCTCAGGCCTGGAGGGAGGTTCTCCCTGTGCATTCCTTCCTTGGCTGTTCTGTCTCAGCCAAAAAGACAGGGACATCTCATATCTGCCCTTCTTGTATTCTTCAGAGTTCTCTTTTCCCATTAGTAGGTAACCCGTTATATGTAATAATTCTTCATATTAAATTTTCACTGTTAAATTACTCTCACATAATTATTTCAGTAACACCATGTCATAAGTATTATACCTACATGTTTCCCAATTACATATCTTTTGTTTGTTTTTCTTTTTTTATTGATCCCTTCACCATTACTCCACCACTACTCCTAACAATTTCTGTCTCTTGATTGGATCCTGACTAGTATACTTTCAGTTTCATCCCATGGGTTTCTGTAAAAACTGTCGTGGGTTCTTCACTTCCTTTTTGAGGTAAAATGTACTTAATATAAAATTAACCACTGAAAAGTGTATAATTCCGTGCATTTATACATTCCCAATGTTGTTTCACCACCACCACTTACCTCCAGCTAGTTCCAAGACATTTTCATCACCCCAAAAGAGCACCCTGTTTTCATTACGTGGTCGCTTCCCACTTCCCCTTTGCCTCAGTTCTTGACCATCACCAATCTGCTTTTCGTCTTTATAGGTTTGCCTACTGTGGTTATTTCATATACATGGAACCATATATTGTAACCTTTTGTATCTGCCTTCATTCACATAATAATATAATAATGTTTTCAAGCTTCATCAATATTGTAGTATGTATCAGTACTTCATTCCTTTTCTCTTTGTAATTTACTATTAACTGATGCATCATATAAGCCTGGGTGTTTATTATCTGTCTCCCCACCACTAAAATGAGAGAGCCCTATGAGGGCAGGGACTCTATCTTGTTCACTGCTGCCTCCCTGACATATGCTCAGTGTCTGGGCATGTCAGTCTTCAAGTAGGGATTTGTCCATAGGTTGAAGAAATGAGATTTGACACTGGCTTTAATTACACAGTGCTTTTGATCCAGAGCTTTACAAAAGTAGAAAAAATTAATGTGACTATCCATGTGTCCATAAATTTGATGCTGAATATGTTTTTCTTATTGTCTCCACTAAAGAACTGCTATTAAAATACAATTATGCCTTGTTCAACCAGAGGTATCCATTAGCAACGTGAATTAATTAAAGTATGAGTCATCAGCAGATGACATGCAGATTATCCCCCTTTAAGATTATTGTTTTCTGTTTTTGTAATTATAAAAGTAATCTCGCAAAAAGCACAGGCTATGTACTGTTTTGAAAAGATTTCCAAGAAGTGCTTTTCATGAAAAAAAAAAAATGAAGATTAGTGTTCATGATTTACTTTTATCGCAGTGGATAATAATATAATGGTTATTGAGAGCTTACTATTTGCCAAGCACTGGATTATATATGCTACATGAATTATCTCACATAATTATTTCAGTAACACCATGTCATAAGTATTATACCTACATGTTTCCCAATTACATATCTTTTGTTTTTCTTTTTTTATTGATCCCTTCACCATTACTCCACCACTACTCCTAACAATCTGTTCTCTGATCTAAGAGCATTTTTTTTTAGATTTCACATATAAGAGAGATAATATGACATATGTCTTTCTCTCTGATTTATTTCACTTATAATTCCCTTGAGGTCCATTCACGTTGTCAGAAATGGCAATATTCCATTCCTTTTTATGGCTAAATAATATTCCATTATATATATTCTTTATATTTATGTTCTTTATATTTATATTCTTTATATTTATATTCTTTATATTTATATTCATATTTATATTTATATTCTTTACCCATTTACCCATTGAAAGGCACTTAGGTTGTTTCCATATCTTGATAGATAATGCTGCAACAAACATGGGGTGCATATATCTTATCCACTTAGTATTTTTCATTTTGTTTGAATAAATACCCAGAAGTAGAATTGCTAGACTGTATGGCAGTTCTGTTTTTAATTTTTGGAAGAACTTCTATACTGTTTTTCATAGTGACAGCATCAATTACAGTCTCAACAATAGTGCACGAGGGTTTCCCTTTTCTACATCCTTGACAGCACATATTATTCCTTGTCCTTTCTATAATAGTCATTTTAACAGGTGTGAGGTGATATCTCATTGTAGTTTTGGTTTGTATTTCCCTGATGATTAGTAATCTTGGTATCTTTTCATGTACCTCTTAGCCGTCTATAGGTCTTCTTCAGAAAAATGTTTGCTCAGATCCTCTGCTCATTTTTTAATCAGTTGTGATTATTTTTGCTATTGAGTTGTACTAGTTCTTTATACTATAATTTGGATATTAGCCCCTTATCAGATATATGATTTGCAAATATTTGCTCCCATTCAGTAGGTTGCCTTTTTCATTGATGGTTTCCTATGCTGTGCAGAGGCCTTTTAATTTGATGTTGTCCCATTTACTTCTGCTTTTGGTGTCAAATTTAAAGCATCATTGCCAAAACCTATGTCACAGGGCTTACCACCTATGTTTTTTTTTCCTAGGAGTTTTATAGTTTCAGGTCTTACATTCAAGTCTTTAATCAATTTGGAGTTAATTTTTGTGTATGATTAAGATAATGGCCCACTCGTGCACTGCTGGTGGGAATGCAGACTGGTGCAGCCACTGTGGAAACAGTATGGAGTTTCCTCAAAGAATTAAAAATGGAACTCCCATTTGATGCAGTGATTCCACTTCTAGGAATATATCACAAGAAATCAGAAACGCCAATCAGAAAGGATATATGCACCCCTATGTTCATAGCAGCACAATTTACCATAGCTAAGATCTGGAACAGCCTAAGTGCCCATCAGCAGATGAGTGATTAAAAAACTGTGGTGCATCTATACAATGGAATACTACACTGCTGTATAAAAGAAAGAACTCTTACCATTCACAACAGCATGGATGGACATGGAGAGCATTGTGCTAAACGAAATAAGCCAGTCAGAGAAAGATAAGTATCACATGATCTCACTCATTTGTGGAATATAATGAACAACATAAATTGATGGACAACTACAGATCCAGAGACAGAGAAGCATCAAACAGGCCATCAAACTTCAGAGGGAAGGCAGGGGAGGGTGCGGGGAGAGGATAAGAGATCAACCAAAGGACTTGTATGCATGTATATAAGCATAACCAATGGACACAGACAGTAGTGGGTGAGGGCATGTGCAGGGGGTGGGAGTGGCTGGGGAGAGGTCAATGGGGGAAAAGGGAGACATATGTACTACTATATGTAATACTTTAAACAATAAAGAATTTTAAAAAAAGATAGTGGTCCATTTCCATTCTTTTGCATGTGGCTGTCTAGTAGTCCCAACTCTACTTATTGAACAGACTGTCCTTTTCCCATTGTATATTCTTCTCTCCTGTATTATAAATCAATTGATTGGGGTTCTCTATTCTGTTCTATTGATCTATATATCTGTTTTTATGCCAGTAACATACTGTTTTAATGATTATAGCTCTGTAATATAGTTTAGAATCAGGGTGCCTCCAGATTTCTTCTTCTTTCTCAAAATTGCTTTGGCAATTAGGGGGGAGTTGTGATTCCATAAAAATGTTAAAATTTGTTCTATTTCTTGGGGAAATGTCATTGTAATTTTAATACAATTGCACTGAATCTGTATATTGCTTTGGGTAATATAGACTTTTTAACAATATTAATTTTTCCAACCTGTAGCATGAAATGTATTTTGATTTATGTGTTCTTTAATTTCTTACATTAATGTCTTGTAGTTTTCAATATGCAGGTCTTTCAACTCCTTGGTTAAATGTATTGCTTGGTACTTTATTCTTTTTATCTTTATTTTTTTATTTAAGCACTAGAAGCCTGGTGCATGAAATTAGTGCCTGGGTAGGGTCCCTAGGCCTGGTTGGTGATCAGGGCCAATCTGAGGAGCGACCAGTGGGGTGCTCGGGGGCCCCTGCTGGCACCCGCCTGGGCCAGCTTGACACTGCCGGCTTGCCAGCCCTACCCCCCACTGCTGCTGCCAATTGCCTCCCTCTGTGGGGCAACTGGCCAGGAGATCGGGGGAACCCCGCTGGCACCGGCCTTGGCTGGCCTGGGGCCTGAAGGCTGGGAGCAGCTCCTGCGATGAGCATCTGCCCCCCTGGTGGTCAGTGCACATCATAGCGACCGGTCACTCTGCCATTTGGTCAATTTGCATATTAAGCTTTTATTATATAGGATAGTTGGTATATAATATTTATTAATTTCAGGTGTACAATATAGTGATTTTGACATTTATATTTAGGCCATTGATCCAGTTTGCGTTAATTATTATATTGAGTATGAGGTAAGAATCATTTTATTCTTTTTCATGTGGATATCCAATTGTGACATCATCATTGTTTAGAGATCATTATTTCCCCATTGATTGAATCTGGCACTCTTATTGAAAATCAAGTGGATGATGTATGCGTTTGTTTCTGGACTTTCAATTGTATTCCATCTTTTTGTATGTTTGTTCTTATGTTGGTACCACACTTCTATTAACTGCAGCTTTGTATTAACTGCAGCTTTGTATTAAGTTTGAAAAAAAAAAAAAGTGAGTTCTCCAACTATTTTATTCTTTTTTATTATTGTTTTGGCTATTCAGAGCTCCTTGAAATTTCATATGAATTTGAGAATTGGCATTTCTAAATCTATAATAAAGGATGTTAGAATTTTAATAGGAATTGCATTAAAACCCTAGTTTTTTTAGGGTAATATTACCATCTTCATAATATTGTCTTCCAACCCATTAACACGGGATCTCTTTCCATTTATTTAGGTCTTTAAATTCTTTCAGTAACATTTTATAATTTTTAGTGTATAAGTCTTTTACTTTATTGGTTAAATTTAGTGTTTTATTCTTTGGGTAATGTAAATGGAATCGTTTTCTCAATTTTCTTTTCAGATTATTAATTGTTCTTGTATAGAAATACAGCTGATTTTTTATGTATTTAATTTTTCTTTTTTAAAGTTTTTTCTTTTAATTTCATTTTGTACTGGTTTAGGTGTGTATGTCATTCTTGAAAAACAACTGCACAGAGCAATTTTGATGAACTCATTTATTTACTCTATTAAAAGTTTGACAGGAGTTCTTTACTTCATGTATGTCTTTACCTTACTGTCTAATATATTTTACTTACACCATAAAGAACTTTAACATTGCCGAAACCGGTTTGGCTCAGTGGATAGAGCGTCGGCCTGCAGACTGAAAGGTCCCAGGTTCGATTCCGGTCAAGGGCATGTACCTTGGTTGCAGGCACATCCCCAGTAGGAGATGTGCAGGAGGCGGCTGATCGATGTTTCTCTCTCATCGATGTTTCTAACTCTCTGTCTCTCTCTCTTCCTCTCTGTAAAAAGTCAATAAAATATATTTTTTTAAAAAAAGAACTTTAACATTTCTTATATGGCTTTTGTTTTTCTCTGAGTGTCTTAATTACTCTTTCATTTTTGAAGGATAGTTTCCCCAGATATACAATTTGGGATTGATAACTTTTTCTTTCCACTGTTTTCTGGCCTATATGATGTCTAATGGGAAATCAGTTACTAATCTTACTGAGGATCATTTGTAGGTGATGAATCACTTCTCTCTTGCTACTTTCAAGATTCTCTCTTTGACTTTTGACAGTTTAATTATAATGTGTCTGAATGTGAGTCTCTTTTACTTTATCCTATTAGAGTTTGATGAACTTTTGGATTTATAGCTTTATGTATGTCATCAAATTTGTAAGGTTTCTCCAGCTATATGTCTTATTTTCTTTCTTCCTCTTTAACGCTCTCTCTTCTCTTTCTGGGGCTCCCATAATTCTATGTTACTACAATTGACAATGCCCAAAAGCTTCCTTAGTATCTGTTTATTTTACTTCACTTTTTTTTCTTCCCTATTACTCAGAACAGGTAATTTCAATTGTCCTATATTTAAGTTTATTGATTTTTTTCTGCCTACTCAAATATACATTTATCCCCTTCCTAAAGGATCTTTTATTTCAGCTAAGTGTATTTTTTTCAGCTCCAAATTTTCTACTTTGTTCCTTTTTATAATTTCTATGCCCTTATTGGTATTCTCTGTCTTATAAGACATTAGTATCCTGATTTCATTTTGTTCTTTGTTTCATTTCAATTCAAATGAAATAAGCTCAATAATGTTCCAAAATTTTAATTCCATTTTTGTTTATAGTGCTATTCAAATGTTAATTAGAAAAATGCACATATATAGCAACACAATGTTGTCTATTTACCAACATTCATTACAAAAAGAGAGAGAGAGAGAGAGAGAGAGAGAGAGACAGACATATTGCCCTTGTTTGAATTTTGTTATCCACAACAAATAAAAATGCAAGAATAATTATATACATGTTTTAAATGAGAACATCCAGAATGGGTATGTTTTTCCAATGTGATGGCTCTGCACAACTGATTTCTGTTGCTCTTCCAGGATTCAGCTAATGGAAAATAGGCTATTTGTATTGTTCTCAAAATGCTTTTCATTTTCCCTCCAAGGAAGCAAGCAAACAAATTAACTCAAGGAAATAATCTGGGCTAACCCATTTGTGAATTTAAAAATCAATGAAAAAATAGATTCACCAAACCAGAACTGATATATGCCAAGGCTTTACAAAATCCTTAAGCATAACAAGAAGACAGAATTAAAGAACATGCTCCTGCCAGCCTCGGAGGGTGGAGTTAACCAGGGAGTACAAAATGAAAGTTGTGGCAAAAGTGAATCTAAAAAAGCAATTATTAGGGATGTATGTGTGAAATGGGGAATTTGGCTCATAAAGGAGGAACAGGATAGAAAGATCAATCAATTCAATTAAGTGACACAAATCTTAATGTCTTTTTTTTTTTAACCTCTGTATTTTTCCACCATGGCCATAAATTTAAAGCCACTGTGGGACTTTGTTAAAATGCAGGTTTCTGGAATCTCCCCTTGGAAATTCTGATTCATGGTATGATCCAGGTATGAGCACTGTAGAAAGCCCTGCAGGTAACTCTGATGAGTGTCCAGGGGTACATTCTGACAATTCATGTTTGGATATTTAAAGTAAATCTATATAACTTTATTTTATATATCTGTACCTATTTTATTAGGCAAAATTATAATTCCTACCCTCTTTTGGGATTCCACATGGAAATAAATACATAAATTTAAATAAATTTTATTTTATGGACACTTGAATTTTTATTTAATCAAGTAAAAGTAAAAAACAGGGAAATATGTTATAGCCCTGCAGAGTAGTAAATATCTTCAAACCCTAAAATTCAGTAACTACTCAATATAAAGTATGAAGTTTGTGTGTCCCAAACCTCAGAATCATTGCCTAGAAAGTCAAATTAAACCTGATCTAATTCATGTCCTATTATTTCTGACATCGAAGCAAAAATGTCTGCTATGTCCTTTCTCGTGGCTTGCTCTGACCTTTCAGTACAATGTTATTACAAGTACCATGACCTTTGCACCTCCTGATAACAAATAAGAGTATAAATATGAAATAATAAATTGAGTTTTTATTCTGTTAACAGCTTGAGTGTAGCCACTCTGGAGATGGAAGGACAACCTTAAGTATAAAAGTGTGAAAGGGCATCAGGGCAATGATGAAGCAAGAGTCACTCTCTGAGTAGATTATAACAGTGACTCTTATACTTTCTCACCCAAGAAAAGCAAGTTTCCCAAGAAAGGCTACAAGTATCTATTACTCTTAGAAAATGGAACTATTGTTCACACAGTTGAAACTTCACATGTTTTAAAGTCTGAATAAATTACATTTACATTTTAGCCCCAAAACTCCCTAGCTGGGTATCTTTGGACAAAGGGCAAAATGCCTAATCTCTCTGTGGCTCTATTTCTAATTCTGTAACTTGGTAATAAATATAAATATACTTCAGCATTATAGTGAGAATTAGAGATATGTGCTTGCGCACGCGCGCGCGCGCACACACACACACACACACACACACACACACACACACCACACAGCTACATCTGCTTCTTTTAGCACAGACCAAAAGGTGAATGAGGATATGGTAGAAGTCACCATCCCTGAATCTTTCAAGTCCTCAGTAGTGACACCAAGTCACATGATATCTCCAGGAATGGGGTATTGCTTTTGGTTTACTATCTTCTTAGGTAGAAGCAGTCCAGTAACCTCCACTTGGCTCTTCCTACCATAATAGGGGAATACTATGGGATTCCACCAGTTGCTGAGTACTTCTATCCCAGTCATACATTCTAGAGCTGAGAAAGTATCCACCAGATGGGTGAAAGGACCCACTGCGAGACAGACCTGAGCAAAAATGCAATGGAACACTTGAACTCCATGAACCGCTACACTTAATATTCATTTCTACACACATTCCCCAGATTTATGTCTATATAAGTTGGAAAAATCTTTTTGTGTCTAGTGCATCTCCTTGTGGGTCACACTTTGTACCTCACCCTTTAGGTCCTGCTGTGACTAGCATGTAATGATAAGTCTAGTAGTATGTCCTGAGGAGAATCAGTGGTATCTCATAAGACAAAGCAAAATAAATACTCTCAGACAGAGATAGAAGAGATGCTCCTACTGGAAAAAGGGGCTCAGCAGAATTTAGGGACTCAGTGTACTTAACTTCATTGAGATCTTCCCGCATGTCTCCAATCCAGTTTTCAGAATTCCACTCCTTCCTAATAATGCCTTCACTTTAATAGAGAATACTTGCAAAACTTGGAATTCTATCTTCATTGCAATCCAACTGCTCAGATGAACCTAAGTTTGGTTTTCAGGAATCTTAACCCAGTGACGATAGAGTTAAGGGTTTCTTTCAAAGTAGACACACAGAAGCTTTCAGATCATGTATGTAAAACTGAGCTGGAAATTTAAAATCCTGAACTCATTCTTTACCTTTCTTACTTTATCCAGTATAGTTAGAAATAATCAATCAATCTTATTATACTCCTTAATTTGACTAAAATGTCCTAATCATCAAATGCAAGGTCACCCAGAACCTTGCCTTTTGTAAATATTTTATTTGAATTATTCAATGGTAATGTTTTGCATTTCTATATAGCCACAACAAGGCCATGGACTACAAGGTTCCCTTTACCACTCCACTTTAAATGTCTTTAAATCTAGTGAGATCAGCAAACCAATTCCAGAAAATCCAAAACCATTTATAAAAACTCATCTGAAATTTTTCTTCTTCTAGAACCACTCATGGTACCAAAATATGTGTTCATTAGGATTCTCACAGAGAAATAGTACCAGTAGGATAGAATGATGATAGACAGACAGATAGATAGGCAATAAGAGAAAAAAGATTTATTCAAGGAATTTGCTTCCAAAATAGTGGAGGCTAGGAAGTCTGAAATCTGTAGGGAAGGCTGGCAAGCTGGAAACTCATGGGCAGAAACTAAACTTGTGGTAAAATTTCTTTTTCATCTGTTTAGCTCTTAAGGCCTTTCAAATGATTATGGAGGATAATCTCCTTTACTTAAAGTCAACTGATTGTAGATGTTAACCCCAGCTATAAAAATACCTTCACAGGAACACTAGGTTAGTGTTTAATTAAATAATATTATTACTACCTAGTCAAATTGATGTAAAACTAACATGAATGAGGTCTATGTCTTTATTATGTAATTACAGACCCAGTGCACAAAATTCATGCACAGGGAGGTGGGGGAGGGTATCTCTCAGCCCAGCTTGCACCCTCTCACAATCCAGGGCCCCTTGGGGGATGTTCGACTGCCGGTTTAGGCCCAATCCCTGTCTCAATCCAGGACCGCTGGCTCCTAACCTCTTGCCTGCCTGCCTGCCTAATCTCCCCTAACCCCTTTGCCTGTCTGCTTGATTGCCCCTAACCACTCTCTTGCCTGCCTGATCACCCCTAACTGCCTCTGCCTGCCTCCCTGATTGGCCCTAACACTCTGCCTGCCTGATCGCCCCTAACTGCTTGCCTGCCTGCCTGATCGCCCCTAACAGTCTCTGCCTCAGCCCCCGCCACTGTAGCTTCATCCAGAAGGACATCTGGAATGATGTCTGGAAGGTTGTTCGTCTGTCCAGTCTAATTAGCATACTATGCTTTTATTATTATAGACATTATGTAATTTGATGGACATATTTACCATTTGGTTTAAAAACCTTTTATTTTACACCCAATGTATGATTAATATTTATATCTGTTTCCACAGTTTCGTTTTTATAAAAATAAGTATTGGTTGGTGATTTTATTCCAAAACAAAAACCTTGATACAATGTCATTAGCAGGTACATTGATATTCCAATACAAGGGTAGGCACAGAGTTCATTGGTGTCACTTCTTAAAATTTTTTATAAGTCATGAACATCTTCCATGAAATTCTATGTAAAAGTATAGAAAAATATGTTTCTAAAAGCTTCCTTAGTATTTTAAACTTTATCTTAAATGGAAGGGGCAAGTTCCATTTCTTTAGTGATAATTTCTGTCATGCTCCAATTCATCCTAATGATTTTGAGCTCCTTACATAATATTGTAAGAGGAAGAATCCTACCCCTTCCAGGTAACAGTCCTCCAACTATAACACCCAGTAATAATTTCATTTATGATAAACCTTTGTTCAAACGTAGTGCATGGTCTTTCAATTTCAAAAACATGTATTGAAAATGGTTAGCTTTTTGACACCTAAAGTGCCCCTAGATCCTGAAACATTACCTGGCATAAAGGGGATCCACAATTAATTTTTCAATTTTAACACACAAGCTTTATGAAATATAAATCACATACTATAACATTCAATCTTTTAAAGATGTATAATCTAGTGGGGTTTTTTTTAGTACAATCGCAGAGTTGTCTAACATCACCACTACAGAATTTTTAAATTTTTTCATCACCCCAGAAAGAAATCCCATATCCACTAGCAATCATTCCTCATTCCCTCATTTTCCCCTCTTACTCTAGAGCAGTGGTTCTCAACCTTCCTAATGCCGCAACCCTTTAATACAGTTAGTTCCTCATGTTGTGGTGACTCCCAATTTCATTGCTACAAATTGAACATAATTAAAGCACAGTGATTAATCACAAAAACAATATGTAATTATATATGTGTTTTCTGATGGTCTTAGGCGACCCCTGTGAAAGGGTTGTTCAACCCCCAAAGGGGTCGAGACCCACAGGTTGAGAACCGCTGCTCTAGAGAGTGATTAATCTACTTTCTGTCTCTATGGATTTGTGTACTCTGAATTACTCTGAATACTTCATATAAATGGAATCAGATAATATGTGGCCTTTTGTGATTGACTTCTTTCGCTTAGCACAATGTTACAAGGTTCATCCATGCTATAATATGTATCAATACTTCATTTTTATTGGCAAATATAGTCCAGTATAAAAATATAACACATTTGCTTATCCATTCATTAGTTCAGGAGTGGGGAATGTCTGGCCCACAGGCCATATAAGGCCCATGAGATCATTTGGTCTGGTCCTACCAAGGCATTAGGGTTGAGTTAATTAAATGTTTGACAAAATATAGCAGGCTAACTTTTAACTTGATAATTTTGTATGGCCCACAAATGATGTTATCAATATCTAAATGGCCCTTGGCAGAAAAACGATTTCCCTCCCTGCATTAGTTGATAGATATTACTAAATATCTAAAAATAATGATATTATGAATATTAGTGCACAATTTTTTTTGTGTGTGATCATATTATTTCAACTCTTTTGAATAAATTTCTAGGAGTGGAATTTCTGTTTATATACTAACCCTATATTAAACAGTTTTAAGAAAGTTCCAAATTATTTTCTAAAGTGGCTGCACAATTTACATTCCTTGCTTCTTTTGCTCACTGCTGTATCTCCAGCACTTAGAACACCACCTAGTAGGTCTCAATGAATGAATAAGTACAATGAATGAACAAACAAATGAACATAGTTCTAGTATTTATTAACAAGTTCTCACTTTAACAAATTAGTGGCAAGCAATTATTTATAAGAAGAGGTTGTAGGCAAGGAAGTCATCCCTAATCTCATTCTCATTAGTTAAAGCAGGAAGTAATTTCAAATAGTTACCTACAGCTCAGGAGCACGTCTCAAGGGAAAATCCTCATGAGCATCATTTTCCTCAAGAATGCGGGAATTGGGAGAAACCAAGATGGCGGCATAGGTAAACACTGGAGTTTGCTGCCTTGAACAACCACTTCAAAAATACAACTAAAAGACGAAACGGACATCATCCAGAACCACAGGAAAGCTGGCTGAGTGGAAATTCTACAACTAGGAGGAAAGAGAAAAACACTGAGACTCAGAGGAGGCGCAGTGCGGAATTGAGAT
>NW_006293951.1:1954250-1969613 GCF_000327345.1 Myotis davidii
TAAAAGAGTAATCAATGTAATAATCTGAACAATAAAGATTTAATTAAAAAAAAAAAGAAACACCCTAACCTAAAAAAAAAAAAAAGAATGTGGGAATTATACGTTTAAAGTAACTAATAGTGACATATGGTGACTTATTTATAATTAATACTTGGCAGGTCAGCTCAGTATATGCCAGTAAAACCAAGGTGATAAGTTTGAATTCCATAAAAGATGGTTTTCTATTTGCTTGTGCTGTGACCACATGTTGCATTCCTCTCCTGAGGCAATTCAGCATTGCAAAAGAATGTGACTCCAACTACATCAGTAGAAACCATTAGCTCTACTAAACAAGGAGCTTTAGCTCATTGACAGTTTTTGAGATCTATTGATAATCACACAATATTTAGGTGTACACGTAATACTCTGGATACCTGAGTTAAAAGCCGCTCAAAAGCATGTTCTTATTTAAAATTTGTCAGAGCCCTAACTGGTTTGGCTCAGTGGATAGAGCATTGGCCTTTGTACTCAAGGGTCCTGGGTTTGGTTCTGGTCAAGGGTATGTGCCTTGGTTGTGGGCACATCCCCAGTGGGGAGTGTGCAGGAGGCAGCTGATGTTTCGCTCTCATCGATGTTTCTAACTCTCTATCCCTCTCCCTTCCTCTCTGTAAAAAATCAATAAAATATATTTTGAAAAAAATAAAATAAAATAAAATTTGTCAGAAATCCACTGTGTGCCCTCATTTGCTATTTACTCTGCTAAGAGTTGTGATGTGTATCTATGAAAGCAAAGACTCCTTAATTATCAGACATTGATGTGCCACTGTATTTGGAACACCAGGCTAGTACTTGTTTCAATTTGAAACAATTAGTGAGCTGAAAGAATCCTAAAGTCACTTGAGTCCAAAGTAACATTTGTTTTCTTCAGTAATGTCAATGATAATGAAGTATGACCTCACATAGAAAAATATTTTCATGCTCCTGGCATCTAATTTAAATGAAATCAGGACATTTTTCAAGGTTTATTTTGATGTGGTATAATGAAATGCAGTTCAAAGAAAAGCATTTAAGAAAGATATGCATGGTTGTTCTTATGACAATGATGGAGAAATGTGAGCTCCACGAAAGTTTAAGAAAGACAGCAAAGGCTTCCACCATTTATTGAATTCCTATAAAATGTAAACATTGAGATCTTTGCTTTATACAATTATCTCATTTAATATTCACATCATACATTGACATATTTTTAGTTTATAGAAAATAACTTTGAAGTTTTGGAAGTGTTATTGCTTAAGAATTCTCAGGGAGGAAGTTGCAGTGCTGGGATTTAACCCTAAGATGTTTTCAGAGCCCAGGCTCTTAATTACTAAACTATAATACTTTGTCCCAAATGCACTTGAAACCTATACACTCTTATATATACTCTTATTAACCAACTAGAGACCCAGTGCACAAAATTCTGTATGGGGGAGGAGGGGTCCCTTGGCCCGACCTGTGCCCCCTTGCAGTAGGCCCGCCCCCTGCTGCATGTCCCCTTACCACTGCCATGGAGGTGGGAGAGGCTCCTGCCACCACCACTGCACTCTCCAGCTGTGAGCCTAGCTTCTGGCTGAGCAACACTCCCCCTGTGGGAGTGCACTGACCACCAGGGGGCAGCTCCTGCATTGAGCATCTGCCCCCTGGTGGTCACTGCACATCATAGCGACCTGTCGTTCTGCTGTTGATTTACTTATTACCCTTTTATTATTTAGGTATCACACCAATAAATTTAAATTAAAAATGTTTTAATTGCAATCTTAAAAGGAATCCCTTTGTAAACTTCAGATTTATTTCAAGCATTATTCCTATTGTCATTACCACTATTATATTGTTTTTATATTACAATAATAATACACAATTGTTGTAGAACATTTAAATAATGCATATAAGCTAAGGAACGAAAACAAAAATAATCCACTTGTATCAATGTCCCGTGTTCATTTAAGGAGGAAAGAGTCTTTCTGCCAACGTTTAGTAAGATTTTACTAAGTCCTAAAAGGCTTACAGAACTTTTGTAGAGGGTGAGGAGACTGATTCCAGGTTATGCTTTCAGAAATTAATCCCACAGCCATATTATTGATTCTTCAAAGATTAGAAGTTAGGATTCAAAACCATGCCGCCACTGCCAGGCCTAGAAAACTGTTCCGCTATCTACCCTGTATCTGCTATACCCACAACAGCAGAATGGACGTTCCATGCACAGCTTCATGACAATCATAGTGCAAGTGGCTTGACTTTGGTAGATATTAAGATGCTGCAGCAAAACAAAACAAAATTCAAATGCTTCTGAGACATGCTTGCCAGTAGAAACGGAGAAGTAACAAAAGTATAGCTTCTGCCTTGCTGGCATCTTCCAAAACTCTTGCAATGACATGGGGCTCATGGATGGTAATTACATACAGAACACAAGCTCCAGAGGAGTCTAAGGAGTGGAATTTCTAACTGTCTGGTCTCTACAGTATAGGAAACCGTTAGAGAAGAATTCGGAGGAGATGTTGAGCACCAGTGATCACAACCACTAATCCCAACTTCTAGCGTAAGGACTGTGAGCAGTTTGTTGCTTTTTCTTACTATCTTTAAATCAATAAATGTGTACCTGCTTCTTTATAATCTGATTTTTTAAATTAAACAGCTGAATAGTTGTTCAATTTTATGGATATACAACAATTGATGTAATAAATCACCCATTTTGAAAATGCAGATTGTTCTAACATTTTAATATTACAAATAATGTTTCAAGAAGTATTTTTATTGCTAAATCAATGAACACATTTATGATATTTTGATATTTTCCTTAGATGAATTGTTAGAAGTGGATTTCTAGGTATGCAAAGCTGTACTGATGTTAGTTTAGAGAAATATTGTATCAATTTATTTCCAAACCAGCAGTGCACACAATTTCAGTTTCCCCCAAATCTGGCCCACTCTAGGTCTTATCATTTTTTTTAATATATTTTATTGATTTTTTACAGAGAGGAAGGGAGAGAGATAGAGAGTTAGAAACATCGATGAGAGAGGAACATCGATCAGCTGCCTCCTGCACATCTCCAACTGGAGATGTGCCCCCAACCCAGGTACATGCCCTTGACCGGAATCGAACCTGGGACCTTTCAGTCCGCAAGCCGACGCTCAATCCACTGAGCCAAACCGGTTTCAGCAGGTCTTATCATTTTTTAAAAGGATTCTAATATTGTTAAACTTATTTATATGTTTATTTGTCTTATATGCATTTTTTAAAAAAATATGGTTTCCTAATTCATTATTAAAATTTGGATTTTGTTTTAATTAATTTGTAAGAGATCTTTAATTATTATTAAGATGTTATTTTAATATTGTCATTAACCTTTTTTACTTATATGCAAGAGTTCAATTATTCTCAGTTCAATTTTTAATGGAATTTTTTCAGTATATTTTTGTCATATATGTTTCAATTTTTACAATTTAAGATTCTCTAAAAGAAATTTTCATTTTATAAATAATTTTACGTATTTAAGGCATTTAAAATTAAATGAGCTCTATGATGATAAATTACCTTTAAAAAGATAACTTCAGTGAGATATAATTCACATACCATAAGGGTTGCCTTTAAAAGTCTGTGATTCAGTGGCCTTTAGTGTATTCACAGACTTGTGCAAACATCCCACTATTTAATTCTGGGACATTTTTATCATTCCACAAAGAAACCCCATCTCTATTAGCAGCCATTCTCTGACCACTTTGGACCCTGGAAGCCTATAATCTATTTTCTGTCTCTATGTATTTATATACCGGACATTTTGTATAAATAGTATCATACACTATGTGTTCCTTTGGAACTGGTTTCTTTCATTTAAGACAAATTTCTGTGGCTAACTTATGCACATGTCAATAATTTACTCCTTTTTATTGACAAAAATATTCCATTGCATGGATATGCCACATTTTGTTTATCATTCATCAACTGATAGAGGTTACCACTTATTGATTACTAGGAATAAGGCTGCTGTTAACATCAGTGTACAATTTTTTGTGTGTGAACACGTTTCCAGTTTTCTTGGGTAGATATTAAGTAGTGAATTAGTGCATAGATACCTAGTAAGAAGTTTCAAACTATTTTCCAAAGTGACCACGTCATTTATATTTACACCAGAAATGTATAAAAGTTCTACTTAGTCCACATTCTCTCCAAAACATATTATGTTTGTCTTTTTAGTAATAACTGTCTTACTAAATTTGAAGTGGTGTTAACATTATAGTCTTAATTGGCATTTCCTTAATGACTAATGTTGACCATCTTTTAAAAAATATTTTATCTGGCCGAAACCGGTTTGGCTCAGTGGATAGAGCGTCGGCTTGCGGACTGAAGGGTCCCAGGTTCGATTCCGGTCAAGGGCATGTACCTGGGTTGCGGGCACATCCCCAGTGGGAGATGTGCAGGAGGCAGCTGATCGATGTTTCTCTCATCGATGTTTCTAACTCTATCTCTCTCCGTCTCTCTCCCTTCCTCTCTGTAAAAAATCAATAAAATATATTTAAAAAAATATTTTATCTGTTTATTTTTGTTGTTGAGCATCTTTTCATATGCTTAATGATCATTTATTTATCTTCTTTGGAGAAATATCTATTCAAATCCTTTGCCCATTTTTAAAAATTGTGTTATCTGTCTTTTTATTGTTGACTTGTGAGCTTTTTAAAAATATTTCTGGATTAAAAAGTCCCTTATTACATGTGTGTTTTGCAATATTTTCTCCACATGTGTGGGTTGCCTTTTCACTTTCTTGATGGTTTCCTTTGAAGCACAAGTTTTAATTTTCATGAAGTTGAATTTACCTTTTTTTCCTTTATTAATTGAGCTTTAGGTGTCATATTTAAGTAATCATTTGCTAGCAAAAGGTCACTAATAATTTCCTATCTTCTTCTAAAAGGTTTATAATGTTAGCTTTTATATATAGGCCTATGATCCATTGTGAGGTAATTTTGATAATGTGAAAAAAAGGTCCACCCTCATTCTTTTGTATGTGGATACCAGTTGTACCAACCCCATTTGTTGAAAAGAATATTCTTCCCATTTAATTGTACTGGTACCCTTGTTAGCTATCAATTGTCCATAAATAGAAGGGTTTATTTCTGGGCTCCCAATTCTATTCCATTGATCTATGTGTCTATCTTTATACCAATACCTCACTACTGAATTACTGTCAAGCTTTGCAGTAAGTTTAAAAATGTGAAGTGTGTGTCCTCAACTTTCTTCTTCTTTTCAATATTATTTTGATTATTTTGAGTGACTTACATTTCCATATTAATTATAGGAATATTTCATCAATTTCTGCAAAAAGGCAGATGGGATTTTTTAAAGGAGAGCATTATATCTGAAGATCAATTTTTTGAGTCATGAACATGGGGAACTTTTCATTTATTAAGGGTCTTGAAATTTTTTCAACAATGTTTTGTAGTTTTAGAGGGTTCTGTTCTTGCATTTCTCTCATTAACTGTGTTCTTATGTATTTTATTCTTTTCTTGCTATTATAAATAGAACTGTTTACTTAATTTCATTTTGAATTGTTAATTGCTACTCTACAGGAACACAGTTTTTTAAAATATAAGTCTTATACCCTGCAACCTTGCTGCGCTTGTTTATTAGCTGTAATAGTTTTGATACAGAGTCCTTAGGATTTTTAAGATTATGTTCTCTGCAAACAAAGATAGTTTTACTTCTTCCTTTCAATATGGATACCTTTTATTTCATTTTCTTGCCTAATTTCCCTAGCTAGAATTTCTAGTACAATGTTGACTAAAAAGGGCAAGTAGCCTGATCTTAAGAGGAAAGCGTTCAGTCTTTCACCATTCTTATGTCGCTGGGGTTTTCTATGTATGCCCCTTTCTAGGTTGACCAAGTCTCCCTATATTCCTAGTTTACTGAATATTTTTATCATGAAAGGCTTGTATTATATATGTTTTTAAAGTCCATCATATTTATCAGCCAGTATTCAAGATTGATAAGTAAAATATTTAATCAGATTACACTATTATAATTTGGGTTTAAAAATATTGGTGTTATCCTGAAGTTCTCTGATTTTCCCGATAACAGGTGAGGAAGGAATCCCAAAAATATTTTTGTGGATGTAGCAATATGGAAATCAGTGGTAACCCTATAAAAATAACTATTCAGAACAATAATATACTGCTTACTTGATCGGCACAATCTGTTTTAGTACTTATTCTTTAATGTTGGGAGCCAAGAATATTACAAACGCTTCAACAAATTAAAATTGAAATATTGTGAGAACAATAATCATTCTCAGAAAGTCATTTCTCATGTTAACCCAAAGCTGCCTTCCTGGAACCTACACCTTTTATCCTATTTCTGTTCTCAAGAGTAGAACACAATTTCATCATCTTTTCTGATGAGAAGTGTACTTGATATTAGGAGAATCGCTTGAAGTCTACCAAGTTAGTATTGCTTTTTTCTAGGGTAGGTTTGTCACAAGAACAGGACTTGGAATTCAAAAGTTGCTGAAAATGTACATATATAAATTATATGAATATTTGCTCAATGAAGAAATTGTAATCACTGTAAATTTATGAAGCCTTTGGTCAATATATCCTCCCTATGGCACTTCTCAAAATAAACTAGTAATGTTTAAATTTTCTGATGTTTAAAAATTGGTATAGCACACTTAAGCTCCTAGTTCAAACTTGTCAGTCCCAGGTAAAAGCTGCTTACAAGATATTATACAGTTTCATTTCATCACTAAAAACCTAAATTGTTGTTTTATTCCTAATCTGCCCATCATTGTTCTCAGTTCTGGGATGTAGTGGGTGAAAAAGTCAGAGATCTGGCTTTCATGGAGTCTGTACTCAAGTATGGGGAAGATAGATTGTAAACACATAAACAAGCGAGCAAGAGGTGCAAACTTCCAGTTATAAAATAGTAAGTCATGGGAATACAGTATAGACAATAAAATCAATAATACTGAATTAACTTTGTATTGTGACAAATGCAACTAACCTTATTATGGGAATACTTCTGTAATATATAAATATCAAGTCATATTAGGTACACCTGACATAAGATATTGTATACTAATTATACATCTTTTTAAAAAATATATTTTTCAGAAAGAGGCTAGTGCTATAGAGATATCCTAGTATGATTCAAAACCTCACTTTAGCCGGTTTTGCTCAGTGGATAGAGTGTCAGCTTGCGGACCAAAGGTCCCAGGTTCGATTCTGGTCAAGTGCATGTACCTTGGTTTTAGGCTCCTCCCAGACCTGGGCCCTGGTCAGGGCTTGTGTAGGAGGCAACCAATCAATGTATTTCTCTCACATTGATGTTTCTGTCTGTCTTTCACTCTCTCTTCCACTCTCCCTAAAAATCAGTGGGAAAATATCCTCAGGGTGAGGATTAACAAAAAAACCACAAAAACCAAACTGCATCCTCCTCAGAGAGTAGAAACTGGAGAACATTGCCTCAAGAATAATTTTAGGGAGGTTAACGATGTGCTGTGTGAGGTTATTTATCACTTCTTGCCTCTTGAGAAAGGTGCATTGCTACTAAAAGGATTTTGTGGGTCTCAACTGTTTTACTTTAGAATGAAATGTTGATTTGAGAAAGGCCTTGACTGGGAGTAACAAGGCTAAATTGTAACTGGTTCATATATCACGTAATCCTAATCCAAAGAATGATGGTGATGATTTGTGTTGGCATAGTGTTCCATAGGTTTCTGAGTACTTTCAAACTAAATGTCTTTTTTGAGTCTCAGGACAATCCTTTGATAAAAGTAAAACACAATATTATTCTAATAATAGAAAAGTAAATCAAAGTTCAAAGAGTCTGGGTAAATTATATACCACACAGCTGGCAAATGACAGAACCCAGACCACGAATAAGGTTTTCTATCTAATTTGACTAACACGCCCACTCTTTTGCTATTTTAGATTGGTTATTTGAAATGATTAGTTATGAATGTTGGGGAACTGAGTTCTGCTGTACATTTTCAGGAATCCTTTTTTTATTTTAAGGAGGCCATACAGAACAGTGACTCTCTAGGTGTGGTCCCAGGACCAGCAGCATCATCACCTGGGAAGTTGTTGAAAATGCAAATTCTCAGACCACACTTCAGGCTTATTGAATCAGAAACTCTGGAAGTGGGGCCCAGAATTAACAAATGACATACATTATTCATGGGCCCAGAATTTTTATTTTAACAAGCCTTCCAGGAAATTCTGCCTACTTTCATATCCTTTTTAAAAAAATATATTTTATTGATTTTTTACAGAGAGGAAGGGAGAGGGATAGAGAGAAACATCGATGAGAAAGAAACATCGATCAGCTGCCTCCTGCACACTCCCCACTGGGGATGTGCCCACAACCAAGGTACATGCCCTTGACCAGAATTGAACCTGGGACCCTTGAGTCCGCAGGCCGATGCTCTATCCACTGAGCCAAACCGGTCAGGGCCCATATCCTTTTTAAAAAATTAAGAATAAATATTTTAAAGTTTCATTATTAACTTCATTTATACACATACATATTATATAGATCAATATTTACATATGGCCATATCACTTACAGTTTTTTAGTGCAGTCTTTGAAAAATATACTCAAAATAATGGCAAGAATTCAAAAGTAGTAGCACCTATTTTTGTAAGCAGGGATTGTTAAGAAAATATGTTCTTACATATTTCTGGTGGAAATGTGAATTTAAATGTGATTTCTTGTAGCAGAATTCTCTTCCTTGGGAATCCAGATCATATAAATGAAATCTCAGAATGTAAATAAATATTACAAGGATGTTTACCACTATGCCCTACTACAACATGTGTGAATGCATGACAGAGGACCCACAGCGGGAGTAATGAAACATAAAGTGAATCTCCATGAGTAGGAAAACAGTTGAATAAATTCTAGTAAATCATCCCATTGAAAAACATATAGTCATTTAAAATAACTAGTTAAAGGTACCCAGTTGAACTGAAGGAATTTCATTGATTATTGTTGGGTACGAACTGTACTTTTTGGGAAAACAGACAATGACAGAACACCTATTTATCTCCACATCTACCTACTTGCTTTTTTAATTATATGAGAGAGGAGAATAATTTGACAAGATGGACGCAAATTTCTTAAATGGCATAATTATTGGGGGCAAGGACTGATTGCTAATGCGAATGAAGAAGTAGGTAAAGGCCATACTATATTTTTATCATAACATGTTTTTATCAAGTACAGCTGCTAGGCTGAATAGCATTTTAATCTCATTCTGCCTACTGTATAATCATTTCATGAGGTTACAAGAAAATCAGAACACTGCAACAGTTCAGAACCGAAATTCTATAACCTTAAGGTCTTATTCCAAACCCAGGCCCTGTCTGCTACCAATGCAGCATGGCCTAAGGAAGACTACTCCAGTTCTCTGTGGCTCAGTTTTCAAACCTGTAAAATGGGAATAGAATAGCACCTATCTCACAAGTTTATTGTAAGAATTAAGTGGGTTAATATACTAAAAAGCTTAGAACTATGCCTGTCACTGTTCTAAATGTTAGTACCTGAGTTACTATAGCAATGAGCTCACAAAGTACTTAGTTTTATATAGCAAATATAGATTATCATTGTCAAATCATATGTCTAAGATAAACAATAAACCTGACACAGAGCAGGTGCTCCAAAGTTAGTCTCTGTGCCTAAGATACAAATGGCCATGTTATTCCTTTTTGAAGGACATATTCCACTACTACCACTCACTCTTCCTTCACTCCCTCCTCTCCCAACTTCCCTGGAAAGAACCATTTCTTAGTTTCTACTTTACCTGGTATTCCTGAAATAAGGATAAGGTTTTTATTGCTGACAACTAGAGGGGAAAAGATAGGGTTAATAAATGGCCTACGTTATTCACTTAGCTAATATTTACTAAGTGACTATTATTGGTGGCACAGTACAAGACACTTGGGAAAGAACAGAGACAAAGGAAAAAAAATGTTCTCTACCTAATAGAGTTTATCTAATTATTTGATTTAAAGTCCATGTGCTACAAAAAGGAAATAGAGAATAAAAAGAAAGCACAAAGTCAAATAATTCAGAAGAGGAAATAGAGGCCAGGCAAGAAGGCCACATCCAAGGTGCTTGATGTGTCTAAAGCACAATGGGAAGGCACCAGAAGTGACACAACCAGAATTGCCCTTTAAACAGCTAATTAAGAATGACGGATTAGAGACATGCAGGTGTTCCTTTCCCACTGAAAATTACACTGAAATGACAATAGAGCAATGAAAGCTATAAATCCAAAAGAACAAAAAAGAATAGAAGAGGACACTGAAGACAACAAAAGGCCAAAAGATCTCAGCAGTTTTAGAAGATGGAACAGGTGAAGGAGTAGAAACTGCTGAGCAGAGGGAGCTAAACCTCTGGGAGATAACAATGGGAGGCTAGTGCGTCACCTCACAGAGCCTCAGGCAAAAACAGAAATGGAGGTACTTTGTACTGATTCTGAAAAAGATGGGGCAAGGTGAGAGGCTGAAAGAGGTGGGGTTGGAGTTTTAATTCTTAAGGCCTCTTGAGGCTCAAGTCTCCAATCACACAACTCTTTAGTCAGGTAATTACCTTTCCCCAAATTTGCAAATAAGAGAGTCTATCCCTGACACTATTAAACTAGAAAGGCTCCAACTCAAGACACCAAAACTACAAGAGAGCAGAATGATATCCCAGATTAAAAATGGAGGGTTAAGTACAAGCAGGGAGGTTTTAATTATTACTCCATATCCCTAATGAATGATTAAATTGTCCCTCTTTAATATTTGGGGGTTCTCCAATTAAAATACCATGAATCTCCCATCAGTGAAACCCATCGTTATAAGCCTTACTAATGCACTTGAAGCTTCAACGCTATACTTATTGCTCTTAAATATAAGTGGAAAGTATTTACATTTAGTCATTTATATCAGCAGACACCTGAAAAAATCCTACAACGTGAAGAACAACTAAACAACAACAGGATGTTATTTAGAGAAAAAAGACACAAGACAGAAATGAGGAGAGTAAACTATAATACATTGTTAATATGGTTAGAGAAATAAGCACAGATTATCTATATATATAAAACCCTAATATGCAAATAGACCGAATGGCAGAACAACTGAACAAACGAACAACTGGTCACTATGAAATGCGCTGACCACCAGGGGGCGAGCACAGAACATGGCAGGCGTCGGCCATGGTGGGATGGTGGAGCAGGTGAGAGGGGTGCCAGACCAAGGTGGGGCACCGGTTGCTGTCATCAAGGCAAGCCTCTGGTGGCTACTGAAAATTCTTTGCTCCCATGCGCCGTGGTCCCGCCCAGCACTCGCACCTGCTGCCAGTGCTGGCCCTGCTGGCACCCGCTGCTGGCCCTTGGTGCTGGTCCCCTGATCACTTGGCACTGTCAGCGGGTACAAGCAGCGGCTGCTGACCCCTATTGCCCGTGAGGGCTTCTCGACCTCCCTCTGCTCCTGAGGGGTGATTTGGGCAGCCAATCGCTCCGCACCGTCAGCAGGTGCAAGCGGGGCCAGCGCCATCAGCAGGGCTGCTGGCAGACAGGGGGCTGGGGGTGTAATGGAAGGTGCCGGGTGGGGGCACAGAGGATAGGCTGAGACCTGCCCCTGTGCCCACTGCAGCCTCGCCGCCCACAGTTCCTTTCAAGGTGCACAAATTCGTGCACTGGGCCCCTAGTGTATCCATAAAATAAAAAACAAAAAATCAATAAGTAAAAAGCATGCATATTTTAAAACTATGATAGCTAATAGTTGAAACCATAGTAATATGATTATTTAGAAGGCTCAGAAGAAAAAGTCAAAGAAATCTAAAATCTGAGTACAAGGAGTAAAAGGTGAAAAAGATGGAAATAGAAGAGAAATACAAACTGGAGATTCAATTCTGGTAGTAAAAAATCCAACATTAATGAGTTTCAGGGAGGGGCTGCACAAAAAAATGCAAGTCAGATAATTATTGAAGGAATAAATCGATAGAATTTCTCAAAATTGAAGAACTCAAAACTGAGTCTCGGAAATGCTTAGTACCTGTCAGGATGAATGAACAAAGTGAATACAATGCACAATGAGAAGACACCAAACCTTCAGAGTTGAGTTATAAGAGAACTGAACTTCTCAGGAGCGATATCCATCCATGCAAATCAGAAGTTTGATCATCATCACTACTTGGAATGATGGCCATCCTTCATTTTTTCTGAATTAAGGAATACAGGAGCAGGCCAAGTGTGTACAGGAAGTTAGAATTGGGATCTTATGAATCTGAGCTAGCTATAGAACACAGAGAAGTAAGGTAGGGATTTTTTTCCCCCAGGCCTATAACTTTTTTCTTTCTCTTTTCTTTCTTTCTCTTCCTTCCTTCCTTCCTTCCTTCCTTCCTTCCTTCCTTCCTTCCTTCCTTCCTTCCTTCCTTCCTTCCTTTCTTTCTTCTTCTTTCTTTCTTATTAAATTAATTCGGTGACATTAGTTAACATGAACATACAGGTTTCAGGTGTGAGTTTCTTTGTTACAAGACCTGTTTATTGCACCATGTGCTCACTACAGAATTTTTAAGGTAAACTGAAATTTAATATGTGTCTTGGATTTTCATCGAGACCAAGCTCAGCTGTTATGAGATTTCCTCATTTACCCAACCTCTTAGTTCTTGTCTTGAGGGTAAAGTAATGTTTGAAATTATAATCTCAGAAATGATTCCCAAAATCCCCTTACCCTAGGGCAGTGGTTCTCAACCTTCCTAATGCCGCAACCCTTTAATACAGTTCCTCATGTTGTGGTGACCCCCAACCATAAAATTACTTTCGTTCCTACTTCATAACTGTAATTTTGCTACTGTTATGAATTGTAATGTAAATATCTAATATGCAGGATGTATTTTCAGTTATAAATTGAACATAATTAAAGCATAGTGATTAATCACAAAAACAATATGTAATTATATATGCGTTTTCCGATGGTCTTAGGTGACCCCTGTGAAAGGGTCATTCAACCCCCAAAGGGGTCACGACCCACAGGTTGAGAACCGCTGCCCTAGGGCTATCTCTGCTTGAGGAGATAACCCCTACCCCTCCAGACTTTGACAGGGGTGTGGGAAAGGGAGAAAGAAAGAATCAGAAGAGGCTTGAGCAAGCAGGGAAATGAATGTTGAATGTTCAAGTTTATCACTCAAGAGATTAGGTTAGCTCACAAGGAGATTCTCTTAGGTTCTTCCCCTCCAAACCAACTCTTCCTCTACTTAATGCAGAGGTCACTCAGAAGGAAGCTGAGGCAGACACCCTTACAGTGTATATTTTTTTACTATCAATGTCTCATAGAGCACTTCACACAGCAAATGGTGCTCAGTATCAGTCTAACATGCTCTTCTTTTCTTTATTGTTTAAGCAACTTCAAAGTGTGGGTGAGGAAGAATTTGCAAATCTGTATTGTTTGGCATACTTATCAAGCTCTTGCTAGTTGAAATAATTGGTGATTTTTTTAAAGATTGTAAATTGAAATTCTTGTCATCTTATCCTTCATCGTTGAAAAAAAAAAATGATCTTGAATGCAATTTCTACTTTTCCCAAACCCTTACCTGAGCTGTTAATACATAATAAAAAAAACTGATTTGATTCACCTACTAATGAGCTGTGAGATAGTCTAAAGAACAAAGAAAAAAACATCAAAACCTTATGGTATTAGTTTTAGATGAAAAAAAAATTTTTCAAGCTAATTCAGAAAAATTAATGAAAATCCACATGAAATTAACTCTGTTTGTTGTGGAAACAGTAGTAAGAGCAGCAACGGGTCAGGAACAGCATAAACAAATACCAGAAAAATTATTTTCTGAATGTGCTTACTTAATATTTAACACTGAAATCAAACATCGGAGGGTCATATCAGACAGACCTTCTGCATTACTCCAGTTAAGCAATTAGAGTCTGCAAGTAGTATAAGGTACTCATACTTTCCACACAGCAGTTCATTCATACAGTAAAACAAAGCACCGCACTGCATTTCAGTCTAGATTGTGGAGAAGTGGAGAGCAAGGGCAATCGGAGAGGGCCTTATTAGGGTGTGTTACTTCTCTTCAAACATACAGCAGATATTTAATATTTTAATTGACAGTGAATTTTATTTCTTTAGTCAATCAGATCTAAAAAACACCCAAAGCAATGTGCACAAAGACAAAAGCAAATGAAGCCTGTAGATTTTAGTTTGTCTTCATTCATGATAAAAATAGTCCTAGTTATAGCAATTGTCCTATGAATCAGGTCAAATGATTCAACTGATAAATGCTTACCTACTGGCAGGCTGTGCCTAATAATTATAGTATGCTTTGCCATAGTGTCCTTACAGAGGAAATAATTTATCATAAACTGACCAGAAATAAGATTATCTATTCTACTAGTAAAAAATATGCTAACAAGTTCAGGAGATTCCACTTCAAAAATAAAGAATCCTCATCTAATTAAAGGTTAAATCAATCCTCAGGTTACAAAATGGGATCAAACTCTGCCTAAAAACAATTTAAAACAAGGTACATGCATGTGCTCTCACCTTGTGGTACATGCTTAGCAACATTATTTTGTAGCGTTAGCTCCATAAGAAAGTTGCACCCGGTTACATTAAAGAAGTATAAGAACAGGAAAGTCCAAGCCCCTCATTTTACAGACTGAGATAAAGACCTGAAAGCAATTTCTTCAAGGGTAACCTTTCTCCCCTTTAACATACATGCCTTGTCTTTCCCGTACTTAAGTCCCTTGCAAAAGTGACAAAGGGGACTTGTCAAGTTGTGCATTCTCAATTGCCAATTACGGATTAATCGACAGAATTCTGACTATTAATACAAATAACACACTTCGTTTTGTGATCTTCTAAGAGGGTCAAAAAATCAAAAGCAAGCTATTTAAACTTGCCTATTCACTGTATTTATGCATAAAAAAAAACTGAACTGGGTGAAAAACAAATGCACCTCATGTTGAATTGTACTACCATTAATAATAAGACCTCTAGGTTAAATATTCTGTGTTAAACCATCACCGTTAGAAATCATTTTTAAAATGCTTTCCAGGGATGTCTTTCTCCTTTCTATGGACGTCTGGTTAGACTATTCACCTGTACATTTTTAAAATTTAACTTTTTCCATTTGTCTCCCGTTGGATCGACGCTTCATTAAAGGAGAAGCGGAGAGAACGCAGGAGGACATGTCTGTAGGAAAGTTGAAAGGACTGGAGGATGGGGGCGGGGAAAAGGACCGAGAAAACTGAGATCTCTCCTCGCCGCTGCGCACCCACCTGTGCACCCCCGGGCTCAGCAGGGAGGCCCAGCTCCAGCGCGGACCGCCCCCTCGGGCGCCCACCCCGCCGCAGC